>NW_028220855.1:0-12464 GCF_045865225.1 Trachurus japonicus | reverse complement strand
AAACTTAGTTTAGTTAAGGTTATTGACAGGGCCGGGGTCCGAACCCAAACGCACGACTCAAAAACTTGGTTTGCACGATCAACAGGGTTTTATTCAGGTAATTCAAACAAAAAACTCACTCTGCTCGAGGGAAAAAACAAAGAACAAAAAACCACTCTCTTGAGGGATAAAATGGAAAAACACAAAGTCACTCTTACGAGGAGAAAAACCTGACATGGGGCATGGAGTCTCAAGGGTCACGGACAAGACGAACTGACACAGAACAAAGGGAGACGCTGACTAAATACACACACACAAGGAAATGGGGACCAGGTGGAAACAATCAGGGCGGGGCAGACAATCAAACTGGTGGGGGAACACAGGAGGAAGGGGCAAGTCACCTGAAACGAGAGGAGAGGTAAATTACAAAATAAAACAGGAAACCACAAGACAACATGACTGAAAACAACTTAAACCTGAACAGGGTCTCTGGTCATGACAGTACCCCTCCCCCCAGGGCCGGCCCCTGACGGACCAGCCACCTGAGGATGCCGCCTATAGAAGTCAGAGACGAGCTCAGGATCTACAATGAAGCGTGCAGGGACCCACTGCCGCTCCTCAGGACCGTAGCCCTCCCAGTCCACTAGGAACTGCCTGCCCCGTCCCCTACTGCGCACGGCCAGAAGAGACTTGACCGAGTAAACAGGGCCACCAGCGACCATCCGGGGGGGTGGAGGGGGCTTGGCTGCGGGGACCATGGGACTGTCCTTAACCGGTTTAACCCGGCTGACATGGAAGGTGGGGTGGACTCTCAGGGACCGAGGCAGGCGCAGACGAACGGCGGAGGGACCAACGACCTTGGACACCGGAAAGGGACCCACAAACCGTGGAGCCAGTTTCCTGGAATCGACATGGAGAGGTAAGTCACGTGTAGAGAGCCAGACCTTCTGGCCAGGCTGGTACACCGGAGCAGGACGACGCCTCCGGTCTGCCGCCCTCTTCATGCGTTCCGTGCTGCGTAGGAGGACCTTACGGGCGGCCGCCCAGATGCGACGGCAACGCCTGACCATAGCGTGGGCCGATGGGACAGTGATTTCCTTCTCAGCGTCAGAGAAGACAGGGGGCTGGTAACCGAAGACGCACTGAAATGGAGACATGCCCGTGGCTGAGGTGGGAAGGGAATTGTGGGCGTATTCCACCCACACTAGGTTCTTGCTCCAGGAAGCTGGATTCTGTGACACCAAACACCGAAGACATGTCTCCAACACCTGGTTGAGCCGTTCCGTCTGTCCATTAGATTGCGGGTGATACCCAGAGGTCAGGCTGACCGTGGCTCCGATGAGGTTACAGAACTCCTTCCAGAACTTGGAGACGAACTGGGGCCCCCGGTCTGAAACAATATCCTTGGGAAATCCATGAATGCGAAACACATGAGACATCATAATTTCAGCCGTTTCCTTAGCAGACGGCAATTTAGCAAAGCAAGGAAATGAGCCATTTTAGAAAATCTGTCCACCACTGTGAGGACAGTGGTGTTACCTCCAGAGACCGGGAGCCCCGTGACGAAGTCCAGAGAAATCTCAGCCCAAGGACGAGTAGGAATGGGGAGTGGTTGCAGCAAACCCATCTGTGCCCTGGAGGAGGTCTTGTTGCGGGCGCAGACGTGGCATGCCTCCACATACTCCCGGACCTCTCGCTCCATGGAGGGCCACCAAAACCTCTGGGAGATGGCGTACATGGTCCTCTTGATTCCCGGATGGCAGGTGAGCAGTGAGGTGTGAGCCCAATGGATCACCTGTGGACGCATAGTAGCAGGGACAAACAAGCGATTTGCCGGGCAACCACTAGGTGTCGGGTTCTCACCATTAGCTTGCTTCACCAGAGATTCTATTTGCCAAGTCACCGCTCCAACCACACAGTTCAGTGGAAGGATGGGCTCAGGTTCCTTGGCAGTAGGCTCGGGGTCAAACAGACGGGACAAGGCATCAGGCTTGGTGTTCTGGGACCCCGGCCTGTAAGAAAGCACAAAGTTAAAACGGTTAAAAAACAATGTCCATCTGGCTTGACGAGGGTTCAGTCTTTTAGCTTTGCGAATATATTCCAGATTCTTATGATCTGTCCATACAATGAACGGATGTTGTGCGCCCTCTAGCCAATGTCTCCACTCCTCCAGCGCAACTTTGACAGCCAGTAACTCACGGTTCCCGATATCGTAGTTCCTCTCAGCCGGTGAAAGCCTCCGTGACAGGAAGGCACAGGGGTGAAGCTTGTTGTCCTTACTGGAGCGTTGAGAGAGAACAGCTCCCACCCCGTCATTGGAGGCATCCACCTCCACCATGAATTGCCGGCTGGGATCAGGAACCGTGAGGATGGGAGCAGTTGTGAAGCGGGTCTTAAGCTGCTGAAAGGCCTCCTCAGTTTGAGAGGACCACCGGAATGGAGTGTGTGGAGATGTGAGGGCATGTAGAGGTGCAGCTATGGCGCTGAAGTTTCTGATGAACCGCCTGTAAAAGTTAGCAAATCCTAAGAATTGCTGAACCTTTTTGCGGCTATCAGGTGTAGGCCACTGAGCCACAGCGCTAACTTTAGCCGGGTCCATTTGCACCCTTCCAGGAGCTATGATGAAGCCAAGGAAGGATACAGTGTCGGCATGAAATTCACTTTTCTCAGCTTTAACATACAATTGGTTTTCCAGCAATCGCTGGAGAACCTGACGTACATGGTCAACATGAGAGTCTGGGTCTGGGGAATAGATCAAGATGTCATCCAAGTAAACATAAACAAATCGGTTCAGGAAGTCTCTGAGAACATCATTGATCATGGCTTGGAAAACTGCGGGAGCGTTAGTCAATCCAAAGGGCATGACCAGGTATTCATAATGACCGCTGGGCGTGTTAAAACCAGTCTTCCATTCATCGCCCTCTCGGATACGAACCAGGTGATATGCGTTTCTAAGATCTAATTTGGTAAAGATCTTGGCCTGCTGGAGCTGATCAAAGGCGGATGACATGAGTGGCAATGGATACCGATTTTTAACAGTGATGTCATTAAGTGGCCCATAGTCAATACAAGGCCTCAGGGACCCATCTTTCTTCCCCACAAAAAAGAATCCTGCCCCTGCTGGAGACGAAGAGGGGCGAATAAGGCCAGCCTTTAACGAGGCCTCAATGTAATCAGTCATGGCCTGCCTTTCGGGGCCAGAGATGGAATACAACCTGCCCCTAGGGATAGGGGACCCTGAGATTAAGTCAATGGGACAATCGTGTGGTCTGTGAGGAGGAAGAGAGAGAGCCTTACTTTTGCTAAATACTTCTCCCAGGTCATGGTAGCAACTTGGAACCGACGTCAGGTCGGGGGATTCAGAGTCTGTGCCGAGATTAGCAGATACAGTGTTAGATACAGTTTCAGCATTCTGATCATGACAAACTCTTAAACATTTGTTTGTGCATCCCTCAGCCCAGCCCAAAACCCTCCCAGTACCCCAGTCAATGTGTGGGTTATGTTCCCGCAACCATGGAAAACCCAAAATAAGAGGGTGCTGGGTAGAACGATACAAATGAAAACACATGAGTTCTTGGTGGTCACCTACAGTTACTTCCACAGGTTCAGTCTTGTGAGTCACTTTGAATATCTGGCTTCCATCAAGAGTACTGGCCTCTAATGGCCGGGATAACTGTTGAGTCTTTAATTGAAGTCTTTGGGCAAAATCCCAATCCATGAAGCTTTCATCTGCCCCTGAATCAATAAGAACCCCAAGTGAAACAGTGGTGTTGAGATGCTTTACCTTGACCTCGGATGGGGAACGGAGAGGCAACTCAGAGGAGGACAAACGGCTCACCAGTACCCCCCCACTTACTGGTGAGCCTGCCCTTTTACTGGGCACGCTGGAAGAAGATGACCTTGCTGCCCGCAGTAGAAACACCTCCCTTCCAGCAGACGCCGGCGCCGCTCCTCAGTGGACAACCTGGCTCGTCCCAGCTGCATCGGCTCCTCATTCTCCTCGGACAACACCTTCCGCCGCGGAGCCAGGGATGGGGCGGGGAAGAAGCTCCGGCTCCCAACCGCAGCTGACGAGGTGCGATTCCTTTTGTGCTCTTGTAAACGGTTGTCCGTCCTGATAGCCAGAGCCATCAACGAATCCAAACCTGGCGGCAGATCAAGGGGCACTAACAAATCTTGAATCCGATTAGAGAGGCCCTTTAAAAAAACATCATAAAGGGCAGTGTCGTTCCACCCGCTGTCGGTGGCTAGAGTGCGAAAGCGGATGGCATAATCACACACAGAGTCCATGCCCTGTTTGATATTGCTCAGTTTCTCGCGCCTTCTCTCGGTCCGACAGGGTGGGATCAAAAGCCTTCCTCAGAGCCCCCACAAAATCATCAAGAGATTCACAAGTAAATGAATCACGGGACCACTCTGCTGTCGCCCACGCCCTCGCCCTCCGGCGAGATGTGAAATCATAAAAGCAACTTTTGAACGTTCTGTAGGAAACGCTGAGGGCATGTATTCGTAATGCATTTCACAGTCAATGATAAATGCCCGACACTCTCCAGACTCACCGGAGAATTTTTCTGGTGGAGCGAGGCGTGGAGCTGGGCCCGGAAAACCAGAGACGGTCCGTGTGTCAGCAGCTGCTGAAGACGGTGTGGCTGTAGGGGCAGGAGAGGGAGAACTCCTTGTGAGGAGGGAGAGAACTTGCTCCACCTGGGAAGCCAGCTGGCTTACTTGGTCGGACATGGCAGCTTTGAAGTCCTCCTGATTGCTAGCCAGGTCCGTCACTCCCCGATGCAGAGAGGAGATCTGGCCCTCCTGGTTATTCAAGCGGGCAGCTTGAGAGCGAATCGCTGCCGCGAGTTGATCAGAGTCGGCTGGGTTCATGCTGGTCAGTTCGTCCTGACAGGGCCGGGGTCCGAACCCAAACGCACGACTCAAAAACTTGGTTTGCACGATCAACAGGGTTTTATTCAGGTAATTCAAACAAAAAACTCACTCTGCTCGAGGGAAAAAACAAAGAACAAAAAACCACTCTCTTGAGGGATAAAATGGAAAAACACAAAGTCACTCTTACGAGGAGAAAAACCTGACATGGGGCATGGAGTCTCAAGGGTCACGGACAAGACGAACTGACACAGAACAAAGGGAGACGCTGACTAAATACACACACACAAGGAAATGGGGACCAGGTGGAAACAATCAGGGCGGGGCAGACAATCAAACTGGTGGGGGAACACAGGAGGAAGGGGCAAGTCACCTGAAACGAGAGGAGAGGTAAATTACAAAATAAAACAGGAAACCACAAGACAACATGACTGAAAACAACTTAAACCTGAACAGGGTCTCTGGTCATGACAGTTATTCTGCATAAAGGAACGGTCCATTGCAGGACTGTTGGATTAAAGTGAATTAGCTTCAGATACAAGTCATAAACTGCCATCTGGATGAATATTAGCTGCGGTGCGAGCGAGGCTTTGTCTGGAATCACTTTGAGCTTTGAATAGTCTCCGTATGTGTCTTTTGTTACGAATGGCATCTCACTCTCTGTGGGTATACTTTGTGGCTTGCTCTGTTGATGTCGAAGCAATGTGGATTTTTTTCTTTAACTGCTTTATTCTGGCACAAAGATCTCTCTTGTACACGATTAACATGAAAGCAGTCAGTACCCTTCAGAGATCTGGTTGGAGAGATGATTTGAAGGCATGGGAATTTCTGCGTATAGCTATGGTTTTGTCTGGTTTTAAGAGCTGACATCTGTGAGGCATATCCAAAGGGAGGCATCTTGTGGTGTTGGTAATGTCAGAATGTGCTGGAGATAAAACACAATGATATCTAATTGTTTTACATGGACATTTCCCACACAAAGCCCAAATATCAACACCCAAAATAACACCCATAACTGTCATATGGCTGTTAAGACATCACAGATCAACTTCAAAGGCTCCCATGAAAATATAATTTCTCCTGGGGACAAGTGGAAGACGCCTGCTCTGGTCCATCTGTGTGCCTCCATTCACCATGTGGTCCAGTCGAACTGAGGGAGGTGCCCGTGCATTAGAGAGATAATTATCGGCTTGGAGAGGGCAGTCTGGCTGAACGGCTGGATCAGGGGAGATGAAACATCAAACAGCATGGTAGTAAAAAAAAAAGGTAAAATTGCCATTAAGGGATGTTAGAGCTGAAATTGAACAGGTGTGTCACAGCATGCAATTTGGTTTCTGGGATGAAAATAGAGATCTCACTCGCAAATTTTGAAAATTGAAAGCTGCTGCAGTCCCAAACACGCCTGTGATTTGTGCAGATTTTTACTGACAGGAAGCAAACAAATACAAAACTTCTCAGCCGACTGTATATCAAGGAAGCATGCAGTGGTTTATGTTGCGTTCCTTCATCTCTCTACAGTCTGTATACTGCTTACATCCAGACATATACACACCATCTGACCAATTACTGGATGGATTGCTGTGTCACTTGGTGCAGATGTCATGGTGCCCAGGATGCGTCCTAATGACTTTGGCGCTCCCCCGGATTTTGCAAAGCTTTGACTTATTGAGTGAAACATCTCAACATCGACCAGATGCGTTGGCACAAAAGCTATCAGATGGGATACCATGTCATTTTGTCATCATTCCCACATGAAATTGTTGGCTTTGAGAGAAATATCTCAACAACAATAGGAAAGTGTTGCACTAAAACTTGATACAGACATTCATGTTTCCCTCAGGATCAGTTGTAATAACTTTGATGATCCCCTGACTGACTTTTCATCAGATCAATCCGACATTCGTGGCTAAATAACAGTAAAACTAAAGTAATTCCTGTCAGCCTTGGCTGTACTTTATGTTTGGTGCTGATAAGCTAAAAAAAAAAAAAAAAAAAGGCAATATAATCACAGTCTGCTAACATCATTAATGTCACAGTGAGCTGTTTGCATGCTGATGTTTACATCTAGCTCAAAGTAACCATACATAAGCACAGACAGAGCTGCTGGCATGATAAATAGATAAATAGATAAGTAGCACTTTCCCAGTCATGTTGAGCACTCAAAGCACTTTACACTGGAAGCACATTCATGCAGTGCTATTACCTACCATTTGCATAGCACCGTTCTACCACTCACACACCAATGATGCATCAGAGGCACAATACAGTTTCCTATCTTGTCCAAGGACACCTCAAAGCGCAGGAGTTGGGAATCGAACCACCACCTTCCAGTTCCTCTTGATTTCTCTTCACACTCTTCCTGGATGTGTGAAATATGTACAGTAATATTCCAGACTATATGAGTGGTTGAACCATAATGACAGTGATTGGGTTGTGCTTGTGTAAAACGAAAAAGACAATAATGCCAGAGCACACTGTGGTCTCCATAACCCTCAGAATAGACTGGGGACATGTAATTGTGTCAAAACAAGTTGTTGAGCAAGGAGGAAAACTTTTGAAGTGCGTGTGATTTACGTTTCATGTACACATTCATAATGTGGAGTAATAACTTAGCGAGTAGAAGTCTGTGTTGTTTTGGATCATGGAAATCATGTGTGAAGTTCAACATTTTGTTTTGATTTGTGCGACTGCAAATAGATTAACTGCAGAACTGCTTCGGCACAAAGCTGTGTGAGTGGCACTTCTTCAAACAACTTCATGCCTTTGGCGTGAACTTACTTTTGGACCTGGACTCTCGCTAAATAATGTCACTCATCCTGTAACTTTGACCCTGAGCCATTACTCTGCAGATCCTTAGATGGTATCTCTCTGTGGTCACTGGTTTTCACTGTTGAGGTCTGCAGGCAACATTCCTTGCATTCTGCTTCATCCCTGGATTCCTGACCTCCCCTCACCCTCAGCAGTCTCCTTCCACATTGGGTGACACCGTGTTTGATCCCTGCACACTTCTTACCTTTCTCCACTGATCCCCGCTCCGACGTGGCCAGGAAGCAGGCGGATGAGTAAACATGTAAACTGGTTTAAGCCTGTCCAAAGGTAGTTGTAGGTAACACTATGACTGACTGAGCCAGGGCCCTCATTACCATTAATCATGGAGAGCGGTTTAGAGCACAAGTGTTTGCACTGCTCGGATGTAAATTATCTCTCCAGTTGGAAGTCTGGTTACATGCAGGAATTTGGTGATGGGTTCCACATGTGGATTTACAGGAGGTTTTATCCTCTACTCGGTTCAATTAACACACATCATGTAACAGGCACTTTACAGGGGCTTCATTGTTGGAGAGTCAAGCCCAACAGTGCCCAGTGTGACTGTCGCTGCTGCCTGCATCATCTTGTCTGGTGTATATTTTGTGCATGTTTGGGTTGGTTGCTGAACCTGCATATCATGTAAACTGAACTCAGCCATTTCCTCTGCCTCACCAACTATCAAATGCTCTCTGGGAAGAGCTGATTAAACAAAGACAAACCACAATTTGTATTATTTCTGACTTAGCCTGGACTCTGATCAGCTGTGCGGGCTCCTGGGAATTAGAGGTTAGAGGATCCACCACATGCCATGATTATCAACCTCTGTCATCCAGAACATGCAGCTTTAAATATGCACACAGGCCACCTTTTGTAAGCTCAAGACGAAAACAAAAATTATTTTTTTATTCCCACAAGGCGTCTGAGTCATTTCGTGTAGCAAAGAATGAGTGTGCAAAAACATCTTTTCCTTGGAAAAAAACATTCAAAAACAATGACAGTAAAAAAATTTTATGTGGCACATCTGTAAACCACATGGGTCCTCAGTACTCCCATGGCTTCATACTGTGTAGCTGTCATCCACTCTGACATGAGTTAAACACAGTACCAACAGTGTGATGTATCTATTGTTGGCTGAAATATAACTCATATTGGGAGATTGCAACCTCTGAAGACCATCTGTCTTGTAACCTGATTTGAACACAAGGAAACTAAATGGTGTAGAGACAGACGCTGCTGCTGTCAGAGGTCTGTAGGAGGAGACTGTAGTTGCTTTATCAATAATGGGTATCATTGTAGAGTTTGTCCGGGTTGAACTGAACTAAACTGAACTACATTTTTAAAATACTTGGACTAAAACAAGACAATTTAATCAACAATATATGTACATGCATTTCTTGACAACAGTGCTCTGTCTACTATAATGGCAGCCTGTGGGTGATTCACGTTGCTCCTGAGTGAAATATCTCAGTAGCTACTGAATGGATTGGCACATCACAGACCCGATTCCTGCTTATTTCCCTCTTTTTCACCTCCAGGTAAACCCATGTGATTATATTAGTCTAAATTCAAGATTCAAGATTAACTTTATTGTCCCATGAGTTGGAAATTTGTCTCGGGCTTACAACCCAGCTGCAGTCATGAAACATAAAACAAGTCATACAGGTAATAAATAGATAAATAGAGCAACATAGTAAGTGGGCAACAGTGCAACAGGTAATAAATGGGGCAAGTAATATTAAAAGTAAAAAAAAAAAACATAGACCAATTTAGAACAGCATCCATAAAGTGCAGTAGTGCTTGCATCTCAGCTTTTCGGGTATATGATGGTGAAAACCAGCTCTCCTGGTGGCTCATCTTTGAGGAGAGTCTGTTCATTTTTGTGCAAATCACAACTCACCTTGTACAAACACATATACCCTACACTGCTCAATCAATCAGCTCAGCGAATACACATCTGTAAACATGGATGCTCCAGGAGAGAGAGAAAGGCACAGACCTGAAACCTGACTCACTACGTCCTGGCATTCCACACCAATTCGAGAGATGGAGTTTGTCAAACACTCACACATGCACTGTGTTAAACAGACAGACTGCAGGAAGAGGAAGGAAGGCAGCTGCCACCTCGTACTGCTGTTAAAGGAATAGCTTCATATTTTTCAGGGGGAATGCGCTTATTTATTTTTTGAGAGTTAGATGAGAAGATTGATACCTCTCTCTCTAAGTTGCTTAGCCTGGCTTAGCTTAGCCTAAAGCCTGGGAACAGGAGGAAACACCCAGCCTGGCCATGTGCAGCATCTGTTTACCAGCAGATCATGAGCTAATAAAGAAAAAGTGTAATAACTTCATTTTCTTTTCTTTTTTTTTAACAGGGATGCGTGTGTTCTTTCTCTCAGCTGAGGTTAAGAAAACACAGAATCACTGGGAGCAAAATGCTAAAACTAAGCGAGAGCCATTCAAGTCAAAACCAGTTTTCCAGTGAAATAAATAAACTGACTCATATTTGTGTCATATTTGTGCAGGTACAATGGAGCCATGATACGCTCAAGAGTTTCTCAGTGCAGTTTCCATGCAGGCCACTGGTGGAAATACACACTTTCTTAGCAGAGAGGCCCCGGCTCTTCCATTCATTGCCCCAGTCATGAAAGAGTCCATTTAAAGCCTCAGGGGCTGGACATGACCTGAGTTTACTGTCTAAAGGTGCATTAGCCTTCCCTCTGTGCCCACTCAGGGAAAACAGAGGCCATGGGGAGTTGATCAGGACTGTAGGACCCTGTTCAAAGTGCAGATTCTTCAACCCCTCTGCAAAGAAACTGTATATTTTATTCCACAATTTAAAAATATATCAAAAACATCACACGCCGTATATTATTTTCTTTCCAGTTAAGAGTACGCTGTGGCTGCTCTTCACAATAATAATCAGCGTCATTTCGGGTTTTTATTGTCTTTTATTGAAATTTTATGTGAGTTGCTTCATTTTGTGTCACTTCTGATGCTACAAATTTACTTTTGCACTTTTTTTTTCATTAGTAAACCCTTCAAACTCACAAACAGGAATGGATGTGTGTGGTTGCCAATTTTCTTTTTTTTTCACATCTGAGGCTTCAACCTAGCTGGAAAATATTTCTGTGGACAACCTCAGAGAGGAGATGAAATGCCGGAGAGACACGAGTAGAATTTTGAATGTTGACCTTATTTCTAAGGTGGCCATTTTGAGCAAACAGGTGGGAAGTTGTGTCTGGAAACTTACCATCATTATAAAAATAGCATTAATTCAACACATACCAAAGCTAGGTGGATTTAAAACAAATTTTGTGTGTGTGTGTGTGTGTGTGTGTGTGTGTGTGTGTGTGTGTGTGTGTGTGTGTGTGTGTGTGTGGTTTTTTTTCCTCATTTACTAAACCCACCCAGCTCCCCTGGCATTGTGGTCGTTATAACTTCTAAGACTTTGGTTGGTCTCTGTGGAGTGTGGAGGGTTAGACGGCCACATGCCTTGCAAAACAGTGGCGGCATAACACAATCAGAGGTTCATATCATCCCTCCTCCAGAGCCCACACAGGTCAGCCAACCACTTGGAGCTGCTTAAATTGTGAGGTTTTCTTTAAATAAACCAGAATCTTCAATATTTTTATTAGTATTGACATTTCTTCAGGGTGAGTGCCTGCAGCCTGTATTTAAATATTCTATAATTCATATATTTTTATATTGACATTGGATGGAATAACAGCATATAATGAGAGTTATTGTTTTCAGTGGAGAGCCCTGAGAGTATCACATTGTTGTCATTGACTCAGTGCCACTGATTGTCAATGGACACCAAAATTATAGTTTGTCTTAGTCATATGTTTTCTGATACTTTTAGCTCACACTTAAAGTATCAGAAAAGTTTTTTCTGATACTAATACTTAAAGCAGAAGTAAGTGATATATTTGTGTTAATATAAGTCTTAAATAGTTATATCTTCCGACAGCAATCACTTACATAGAGTGTTTGGTCTGAAACACGGGTCTCTCAGTCACTCTGCTCTGCTCTGAGCCGAAGAGAAAACATTTATCGTATCCTACAGTTTTTATCCAATGAGGAGAGAGAACGGCATGCAGGGCTGTGTGTGCAGCCAAGGGACGCCGTGAATGTGGCGACGTAGGGACGAGGACTGTTATGGTGCGTTCAAGGAAACTCGTATTTTCCGACCGTGAAGTGGTACCAGTTCGATCTGGTACGAGTTCACCGGTCGGAAGTTACGAGTGGCCGTTATAGTGACTTTCACCGGTAAAACAGGTCGGAAAAACACGAGTGGGTTGCCTGGAACGCTACAAAGTCGTAAGTTGTGACTTGAAGCTGTAATTTACGATTTCAAAAGCCTGCCTCGAACGCAGCATTAGCGAAAACGACCGGACCACTTACTTCTGCTTTAATCCTAAAACAAGAATAACTGATAAAACAGAACCATGGGGTCTTTAGCTCACACTTATTTGTTGCATCAATCCCCTCCTTCTTATTCAGGCTCCGCCCTCACTTGCTTAAATTTGAAATTCCTAACGTCAATAACTGTCAAAAGTGTGAATAATAAAACACACACAAAGGTCTTGTAATGACCCATCAGAGACATTCAGACAAAAGTCACACATGGTAGCCTATTGGCCCATGGATGGATAGGTTAGTTACCATGGTGATAATACCTCTGGATGAGCAGACACAGTAAATGAAGAGATTTAGACTTTAAAAAATATGTAGAAAAGGATGTTTCTGGGTGTTAATGACTCATTTGGTTTTTCTAAAGACTAATCAAAATACTGCTGATC
>NW_028220854.1:0-13169 GCF_045865225.1 Trachurus japonicus | reverse complement strand
TTTTGTGTTGATTTGGATTATCAAGCATTTACACATCTTGATGAGATGAGAAGGTCTGGAAGGTTGTAAAGAACAAGCTGCGATGGCCGGGAATCGAACCCGGGTCAACTGCTTGGAAGGCAGCTATGCTCACCACTATACCACCATCGCACAGGTGGTGCACATCTGGTTGCACATCTGGTGCACATCTGCTTTATAAAGCATTTACACAGCCTGATGAGATGAGAAGGTCGTGAAGGAAACTGGTTTTAAACAGTAAACTGCGATGGCCGGGAATCGAACCCGGGTCAACTGCTTGGAAGGCAGCTATGCTCACCACTATACCACCATCGCACAGGTGGTGCACATCTGGCTGCCAAGTGAGAAGTTTACAGCAGTGGTGGAAGAGTGACAAAGATGTGAAAAGGGAACCAAGTTGGAACTGATGTTGTTCTGAAACAGAAGTCTGAGGGTCTTCACGTTACACTGTTGTTACCAAGAAGTCAACAACCACTTTTGTTTGCTCAAAGGACAGCTGACAGACTCGTTGTTGACAGGATTCGAACCTGTGAGGGGAAACCCCAATGGATTTCGAGTCCATCGCCTTAACCACTCGGCAACAACAACGAGACACCAAGGTCTGGCTGTGTTGATTTGGATTATCAAGCATTTACACATCTTGATGAGATGAGAAGGTCTGGAAGGTTGTAAAGAAAAAGCTGCGATGGCCAGGAATCGAACCCGGGTCAACTGCTTGGAAGGCAGCTATGCTCACCACTATACCACCATCGCACAGGTGGTGCACATCTGGTGCACATCTGGCTGCCAAGTAAGAAGTTTACAGCAGTGGTGAAACAGTGACAAAGATGTAAAAAGGGAACCAAGTTGGAGCTGATGTTGTTCTGAAACAGAAGTCTGAGGGTCTTCACGTTACACTGTTGTTACCAAGAACTCAACCACCACTTTCGTTTGCTCAGAGGACAGCTGGGAGCCTCGTTGTTGACAGGATTCGAACCTGTGAGGGGAAACCCCAATGGATTTCAAGTCCATCGCCTTAACCACTCGGCCACAACAACTAGACTCCAACCTGTTTATAAAGCATTTACACAGCTTGATGAGATGAGAAGGTCGTGAAAGAAACTGGTTATAAACAGTAAGCTGCGATGGCCGGGAATCGAACCCCAGTTAACTGCTTGGAAGGCAGCTATGCTCACCACTATACCACCATCGCACAGGTGGTGCACATCTGGCTGCCAAGTGACAAGTTTACAGCAGTGGTGGAAGAGTGACAAAGATGTAAAAAGGGAACCAAGTTGGAGCTGATGTTGTTCTGAAACAGAAGTCTGAGGGTCTTCACGTTACACTGTTGTTGACTCTACATTTATTACACTGTTGTTACCAAGTACCAACCACCACTTTTGTTTGCTAAGAGGACAGCTGGGAGCCTCGTTGTTGACAGGATTCGAACCTGTGAGGGGAAACCCCAATGGATTTCAAGTCCATCGCCTTAACCACTCGGCCACAACAACTAGACACCAACCTGTTTTGTGTTGATTTGGATTATCAAGCATTTACACATCTTGATGAGATGAGAAGGTCTGGAAGGTTGTAAAGAACAAGCTGCGATGGCCGGGAATCGAACCCGGGTCAACTGCTTGGAAGGCAGCTATGCTCACCACTATACCACCATCGCACAGGTGGTGCACATCTGGCTGCACATCTGGTGCACATCTGCTTTATAAAGCATTTACACAGCTTGATGAGATGAGAAGGTCGTGAAGGAAACTGGTTTTAAACAGTAAACTGCGATGGCCGGGAATCGAACCCGGGTCAACTGCTTGGAAGGCAGCTATGCTCACCACTATACCACCATCGCACAGGTGGTGCACATCTGGCTGCCAAGTGAGAAGTTTACAGCAGTGGTGGAAGAGTGACAAAGATGTGAAAAGGGAACCAAGTTGGAGCTGATGTTGTTCTGAAACAGAAGTCTGAGGGTCTTCACGTTACACTGTTGTTACCAAGAAGTCAACAACCACTTTTGTTTGCTCAAAGGACAGCTGACAGACTCGTTGTTGACAGGATTCGAACCTGTGAGGGGAAACCCCAATGGATTTCGAGTCCATCGCCTTAACCACTCGGCAACAACAACGAGACACCAAGGTCTGGCTGTGTTGATTTGGATTATCAAGCATTTACACATCTTGATGAGATGAGAAGGTCTGGAAGGTTGTAAAGAAAAAGCTGCGATGGCCAGGAATCGAACCCGGGTCAACTGCTTGGAAGGCAGCTATGCTCACCACTATACCACCATCGCACAGGTGGTGCACATCTGGTGCACATCTGGCTGCCAAGTAAGAAGTTTACAGCAGTGGTGAAACAGTGACAAAGATGTAAAAAGGGAACCAAGTTGGAGCTGATGTTGTTCTGAAACAGAAGTCTAAGGGTCTTCACGTTACACTGTTGTTACCAAGAAGTCAACCACCACTTTCGTTTGCTCAGAGGACAGCTGGGAGCCTCGTTGTTGACAGGATTCGAACCTGTGAGGGGAAACCCCAATGGATTTCAAGTCCATCGCCTTAACCACTCGGCCACAACAACTAGACTCCAACCTGTTTATAAAGCATTTACACAGCTTGATGAGATGAGAAGGTCGTGAAAGAAACTGGTTATAAACAGTAAGCTGCGATGGCCGGGAATCGAACCCGGGTCAACTGCTTGGAAGGCAGCTATGCTCACCACTATACCACCATCGCACAGGTGGTGCACATCTGGCTGCCAAGTGACAAGTTTACAGCAGTGGTGGAAGAGTGACAAAGATGTAAAAAGGGAACCAAGTTGGAGCTGATGTTGTTCTGAAACAGAAGTCTGAGGGTCTTCACGTTACACTGTTGTTGACTCTACATTTATTACACTGTTGTTACCAAGTACCAACCACCACTTTTGTTTGCTAAGAGGACAGCTGGGAGCCTCGTTGTTGACAGGATTCGAACCTGTGAGGGGAAACCCCAATGGATTTCAAGTCCATCGCCTTAACCACTCGGCCACAACAACTAGACACCAACCTGTTTTGTGTTGATTTGGATTATCAAGCATTTACACATCTTGATGAGATGAGAAGGTCTGGAAGGTTGTAAAGAACAAGCTGCGATGGCCGGGAATCGAACCCGGGTCAACTGCTTGGAAGGCAGCTATGCTCACCACTATACCACCATCGCACAGGTGGTGCACATCTGGCTGCACATCTGGTGCACATCTGCTTTATAAAGCATTTACACAGCTTGATGAGATGAGAAGGTCGTGAAGAAAACTGGTTTTAAACAGTAAACTGCGATGGCCGGGAATCAAACCCGGGTCAACTGCTTGGAAGGCAGCTATGCTCACCACTATACCACCATCGCACAGGGAGTGCACATCTGGCTGCCAAGTTAGAAGTTTACAGCAGTGGTGGAAGAGTGACAAAGATGTAAAAAGAGAACCAAGTTAGAGCTCATGTTCTGAAACATCAGTCTGAGGACTCGTGTGGCGGTCTTCACATTACACTGTTGTTACCAAGAAGTCAACCACCACTTTTGTTTGCTAAGAGGACAGCTGGAAGCCTCGTTGTTGACAGGATTCGAACCTGTGAGGGGAAACCCCAATGGATTTCGAGCTTATCACCTTAACCACTCGGCCACAACAACTAGACACCATCATGTTTTGTGTTGATTTGGATTATCAAGCATTTACACATCTTGATGAGATGAGAAGGTCTGGAAGGAAACTGGTTATAAAGAACAAGATGCGATGGCCAGGAATCGAACCCGGGTCAACTGCTTGGAAAGCAGCTATGCTCACCACTATACCACCATCTCACAGCTAGTGTACATCTGGCTGCCAAGTGAGAAGTTTACAGCAGTGGTGGAAGAGTGACAAAGATGTAAAAAGGGAACCAAGCTGGAGCTGATGTTGTTCTGAAACAGAAGTCTGAGGGTCTTCACGTTACACTGTTGTTACCAAGTACCAACCACCACTTTTGTTTGCTCAAAGGACAGCTGACAGACTCGTTGTTGACAGGATTCGAACCTGTGAGGGGAAACCCCAATGGATTTCGAGTCCATCGCCTTAACCACTCGGCCACAACAACTAGACACCAACCTGTTTTGTGTTGATTTGGATTATCAAGCATTTACACATCTTGATGAGATGAGAAGGTCTGGAAGGTTGTAAAGAACAAGCTGCAATGGCCGGGAATCGAACCCGGGTCAACTGCTTGGAAGGCAGCTATGCTCACCACTATACCACCATCGCACAGGTGGTGCACATCTGGTGCACATCTGGCTGCACATCTGGTGCACATCTGCTTTATAAAGCATTTACACAGCTTGATGAGATGAGAAGGTCGTGAAGGAAACTGGTTTTAAACAGTAAGCTGCGATGGCCAGGAATCGAACCCGGGTCAACTGCTTGGAAGGCAGCTATGCTCACCACTATACCACCATCGCACATCGGTGGTGCACATCTGGCTGCCAAGTGAGAAGTTTACAGCAGTGGTGGAAGAGTGACAAATATGTAAAAAGGGAACCAAGTTGGAGCTGGTGTTGTTCTGAAACAGAAGTCTGAGGGTCTTCACGTTACACTGTTGTTACCAAGAAGTCAACCACCACTTTTGTTTGCTAAGAGGAGAGCTGGGAGCCTCGTTGTTGACAGGATTCGAACCTGTGAGGGGAAACCCCAATGGATTTCAAGTCCATCGCCTTAACCACTTGGCCACAATAACTAGACACCAACCTGTTTTGTGTTGATTTGGATTATCAAGCATTTACACATCTTGATGAGATGAGAAGGTCTGGAAGATTGTAAAGAAAAAGCTGCGAAGGCCGGGAATCGAACTCCGCGCGGAGGCCGGGAATTGTTTAGCTAAAATCCCTAAACCGTTTCTCATTCATTCTCTATGGTAGTGCTAAACCACTACGGATGTAATATATTTTTGGCCGCTACGCCCCGGTGGCGCTGTTCCCAATCACTTACATTGTTTTCTATGAGCTGTCATTCATTCTACGCTGACTTCTGTTGGAGACCAGTCGAGCCCACAGACACAGCCGAGAATTTCACTTCGTGTACATTTATCAAAGGTAAGATGATGTTTTTTAATATATAAATTTAACACTACAGTATGAGTTTACTGTCATATCACCGGGTTTATGTTCCGCGCTCATTCAAACTTTACTGTTCGCTATTCATTCATTCACTCGGTACGATTTGTCTCTGTCAAACGGGTTTTGTGTAAATACGGACTGAACTATGAATTAACTTAGTATTGTTTTTTGATAACATACATGTGTGATAAAGTTAACGTTATGATATGCCGTGACAGCGCCGTACGATACCGATCTGTCACCGGTTAACGTTAGCCCGCTTCTTTTTTCTTTCCCCGGTAACGTTAATTCATAAAAAGGCGCTCGTAGTAAAAAGGCGCTCGTAGTAAAATGCCGCGCAGAATAAACAATGAAACATGATGGTTTTATATTTTCTTGTGTACAGTTGTTGTTGTTGATGACGGTAAATCGTCTTGTCAGTAAAGTTATGGGCGTGTCTTGACGTTAGCTCAGCTTTATTCCTGTCGTCATTGGTTCGAAGTTTACTATGAGACTACGGTGAAGTTATGCGTCAATTCATGAATGAATATGAATTTTTTTTTTTTTCACATTTCACTTTACATCTGAATAGTATCGATGTTGACAGGTCATTCATAGTGTACACAGCTTGTATGATAACTCGTTTGGTAGTTACTGACAAAGTCTGATTATTGTTAAAATAAAATTTTCCGCCATATTTCCACTCTCACACACACACGTTTATTCTTTTAACCTCTTCATTAATACACACTGAAACAGGTTACACACACTAGTAGTTCTCCACTTCTCCTGTAACTGTCACCCTCCCCCCTCCTGTATCCCAATGTGTGAATTCACACACACACACACACACACACACACACACACACACACACACACACACACACACACACACACACACACACACACACACACACACACACACACAGGGTCATGACCTGTTTTGAAGTTCAGAGATCAAAGAGAATGTACTGCAGCAACATCTTAAAAGGCCAGGTTGTTAAATGAATAGAATAACAAAATAAATGTGATGCAAAACAAACCTGAAATGTCATAACTTTAGATTCTGTTTTTCTTTTATGGCAGATCGCGATGCAGATGTCTTTTTTCCCTGGGAGACTCAGTGTTGTGTTCCGCAAGGGACCACTTGGGTTTCTCCTCCAGGACCCGTCTGCTGAAGCCAGGCGGATCAAGGACGACCCCACTCTGCAGGACAAGTCTGCACCCACGAGGGAGGACCAGGTGCGGCAGAACGCTCTGGCTCTCGTCCGTCAGAGAGGAGGCGATGCCTCTGACATGACGGAGGTGCTTGGAGACTACATCCTGCAGTTTGGCAAGTACAAGGGGAAGTCTTTCAGGTGGCTCTTGATGAACGACATCGGGTACACAGTGTACCTCATCAAGCACGTCCAGAAGGAGGAGGCCATGGGAATCTCCACGACCGAGGGGCATAGCAAGGACAGCCTGAGATCTTTCGTCCACTATGCTCTCGGTTTTACTGAGATCCAGTCCCTTCTGGCGTATGAGGCCAAGGAAGTGGGTGTTGCAGCAGGCTCAGCGGAGGACGACCAGCTCGTGGGCTTTGGCACCCGGGCCAAGAGCACCTGGAAGGAGGTGTGGGACAGCAGGGCTGATGGCTACGCCAACTTCATCCTGGGGAGGAACTGCGCCCCAGGGACACGCATGGCCAAGCTGCAGCAGTACCTGAGGAAGAGGCAACAGTCTGCTGCTGCTTCCACAAGTGCCTCAAGTGCCCCAGCCAATCCCACAGGTAAGTTCTTTTATTCATATTTTGTACATAATATAAAGTTAGTGGTGGTTAGTTGTCTGGCCAGAAATAGTGCTTTAAATCTGTATCATCTATATCTATATAGAAATATACTTTACATGTAACAAATTACAGCTTCTTTTAATGCAAACTAAATCTTGTTTTATACACACTTCTGTACAACAAAGTGATGGATGAAGATACTGAGTTGGAGAGAGCGATGCTGAGCATAACACCCTCCAAGCTTCAGGTGCAGAGCTGTAAGTACACTTTTTTCTACACTAAATGTCATAATTGATGATGGTTATGTTTTGTATCTGATGTCTCCTCTATTTATTTCTCTGTGTGTAACCAGGTGATGTGCCAGTAGCAGCAGCTACCACACCAGGAGTGCCGTCAGGAGCAAAGACAGGTTCTTAAATTCAGGGTTTCAGGACTGGAGTACAATTCTTTGACATGATGAAATGCCCTCCAAACCTGAGCCTGTTTTTAACTATTATGTTTGTGTTCTGGCCACGTTCTGGCCCCGTTCCTTTAATAATACGGCCCTATGCTGGAGTTGTGTTAACTGTCCTATGGACTATGAATTGATGCCTGCCACCATGAACTGATTTCAACAGCAAAGATGGTAAGTATACACCGTTGTTCTCCATGCATGTTGTTTTAAAACAAATGAAGCAGTCTTGTCTGCTAACACTTGCATGCTTGCTCGTTGAGTCATACTGCTCCTCCCACTTAGGTTAGTGAGTAGTGTCGTCTGATTTGTTGCCTGCCATGTAATTAATCAATTTAACTTTGTGAAGTTATGAGAAGTGGGAGTAGCAAGTTTATGGCTGTTTGAGTTCCTACTAACACCGACACCTGATGACATTGTGAACTCTGAATATAAGTGATTAATTTGTTTTTCTTTTGTAGTTCCATCTGCTGCATCATCTGCTCCCCCTCCTGATACAACTGTTAAACTGCAGGCATCTCCAGCTCATGGTAAAAACACAGAAATCCAGTCCATGTAAACAAATCATGTGTTAACTTGAGTTAAATATGACATATTAAATATGATTATAATTGTTTTGTTTTTTATATTTGACTCTCCTGTAGCTCCACCTCACCAGGAGCTAAGAGGAAGACACCTGTGCCCCTCCCACCACAGTTGGCGTTCCTCATGAAGGACACTGCAGGTCCAACAGAGGAGGAGAGGACTGAGTCAACTGCAGGTCAGTTCACATTGTAGTATACAGCTGACATTTAACGACATATCTGCTAATTGCATGAAGCATTTCATTCACTTTAGCCAACATGTTGCCATGTTTATATCCTATACAAATGCATAACAGAAAGATTATATTTTTTCAGGAGCCAGCACAAGTCCTGCTCTCACTGCTGCGCGCAAAGTCCTGACTTTTGAGGACAAAGCTGAAGACGGTAAGACAGTGTGTAGAAACCCCCTCTGCAACTGTAATCATTTCATTTTATCAAAGCTTTTCACACTAACTATAATGATTTTTCTACTGTTTGTCTCCTTGTTTTATCCAGTCCCTCCAGCACAGCTCCCTGTCCCTGTTACTCTGCTTGGGCCTGAGCAGTACAAACGGTCACCTGGAGCTGTTCCCGGCAGCAGAGGCTGTGGATGAAGACTGAGCTGCAGGATCTCGGACTGTGGCCAGGGTCACGCCCAGTTCGTCACCCAGGAAACAGCATTTCACTGTGGCGTCTTCCTCCGCAGCCGGAGCTCATTGACACAGTGGCTGACCTCCCATCTCCCAACTTCTTCCAGCTGCACCCCTTCTTTATCTGGAAGCCCGAGAGTGACATCATGGTCAGGCTGAGGAACAATTACACCCTGCCTTGCCTCCATGACTGCCGTCATCCTCGGGTGGTCTCTGCTGGCGTGGGCAGGCCCCGGGTGATTGTTGGCACCAGTGGCCAGTATTACATCTTCTCCTCTCGACTCTGCTGCAAGGACTGTCGGAGGATCTGGTCTGCTGACAGTCCCCGGTGGCTGGAGAAACTGCCCAAGCGCTTCACCAACCTCCTGCCTGCATTCCTGACCTACAAGAAGGCCATCTGCAAGTCTGTGATGGATGAGCTGAGGCGCACTGGCAAGTCCCCCACAGACATGGCAAACCAGGTGAACGAGCTCATGCACCTCAAGTATGAACGAGCTCACCTGGCGTACCTGCACGCCATCGAGAGTGTCAGGGATGCTGAGGCTGGGGTGTATGGGCAGAAGACCATGGCGCAGTTCCTGAGGAAGGAGAACACACCACAGGCTTTCGGGTCGTACGAGGATCCAGATGGCTGGTGTGGGGTCTCTGTGTCGGCCCACTACCTGACTGACTGCCTGCTGGATGAGTACAGACGTCAGGAGCCGGCCATGTCCAAACTCCTCCAGGGAACTTTTGGACAGGTCTTCAGATCTGACCACACCAGGAAAGTGGCGCGGAAGGTAACGCTGGCGTCCGGCGTTATGTCCAGTTACGCCGTGATGAACGAGAACTGGCTCATTGCTTCCTGGGTGATGGTTCAGTCTGAGGCTGAGAAGTCCTTGGAGTCGATGTACCAGGGACTGCAGAAGAGGTACATCGACGCCGGAGTGGAAAAGGCAGGCTACCACTGGATGGACAGGTGAGAACAGCCATGTTGTCTTTTCACTGATATACAATTAACAGAAATTGTTTCTTTCATTAATCTAAATTGCACTCCGTCTTGCTTTCTTTGGTGTGTAGGGATTGCTGTGCTCCATTTAGGATCCCAGACTCTGCTCCTGGGGAACATCTTCACTGGGACGCCTGGAAGACCACCCCCTCCGTTGTTGCTGAGGCCACCTCTGGACCGCTGGCAAACTCATGTGCATCACGCTCATGTTACAACAACAACATCGTTGTGAAGCTGGACTTGTTCCACTGCATGAGACGTTTTACACGTGAGTGCACCTCTGAGCATCACCCTCTGTTCAGCACTTTCTGCCAGCTCCTCTCAGCTGCCTTCTCTGTGGTGGACCAGGATGACCTGAAGAAGCTCCGGGCTGCTTATGAGTTCTGCGGCATCCAGCCACCCAACCCCACCAAGCAGCACATCCGCGAGCACTGCAGGACCAAAGTGCCCCAGCCCATGGAGCTGCTGGACAGAGTGGAGAAAGTGCTGCAACATTTCCACGTGGCAACGGACCCCAACAACGTCCCCCTCTTCAAGGCATCCATGCTGAAGACGTGGCGCATCCAGCGCGTCCACGTTCTCCGTGGTTGCCTGAGTGACCCTGAGCTCAAAGAGGGCATCATGTACAGGTATGGCGGCACCCTGCAGCTCAACCACGTACCTGGGGAAGGTGCAGCAGTCCCCCTCTGGATCCCTGTCAGAGGAACATCGCAGCAGGAGGGGTTCCACTGCCACCAGGCTCACTGGGTCACTGGGACCCAAGTCTCCCCTGAGCTGTTCCAGGCCCAGGGCATGACAGGGGTGGCGCGCTGGAACTACCAGCGGCTGGTGGACCTGAAGCAGCCCGGTGTCATCCTCCCTGCTGTCTTCGACCCAGCGCTGATTGCCGAGCTGAACTCTGCCTCCCAGAGTGCGACAGGCCAGCAGAAGTACCCTGCTCTCTGCCTCTCTGACAGGGACACTGGAGAGAGGTTCGGCCTTGAGTACAGAGAGCCAGGCTGTCGACCGGTGCCTCTGGACTGGGACAAACACCGGACACAGAAAAGAGACAGAACTGTTTCTCCTCCACCTCTGTCCCCTGTGCCGACACCCTCTCCTGTCAAAGGCCAAGCCCCAGACACAGCACCCTCCTCCAGCCAGACACTGTCCTCTGGCCTGACATTTCCTGCGCCTGTCGGCCCTGTCCTCTCTGCTGGCGTGTTGCTGAAGCACGAAATGCCAGCAGAAGATAAGGATCATCCAGCAGCACAGGGTAAATTGACATAATTCTTTGTGTATAAAAGTTTGGGTTATGTTTTAATGTAATAACATGATTAACTGAGGATGTCCTATTGCTTTATTATGTTCCAGAAATGTCACAGGCCCTGCCACTGCCGCTGAGGTCATCGCCACGAAGTGCACGCACCGGTCCCATCAAGACAGGTGGGCGTGTGTTTGTGCTGGACCACACACGCTGGACTCCACCCATGAAGGCTGCCATCGATGGCTTGCTGCAGAAGCATCGTGGGGAGGAGGACATGCTGCGGCGTGTGGATCAGGAGTACGCAGACATGGTCCATCAGTCTGCCTCCGATCCCAACAGCTTGCTGCACCCCACAACCAGGCTGCACATATCGCGGTATGTGAAGCACCTGGCAAAACTGCTGAACACCAGCTCCTCCCTGAACACGAGCCAGGAGAAACTCCTGCAGACTCAGCAGCTGTGGCACGCTCTGTCGGAGGGGAGTGAGACTGCCAGTGTGCCAGTGGTCACTCTGAAGCCAGCTGTTGTTAATCCACCTGCTCTCTCCACACCTCTGTCTCAAGACTCTATTGAGAAGATTGTGGAGAGCATCTTGGAGAAGCAACAGAGGCAGCAGCAGCAACAACAGCAGCAGGAGCAGAAGAAGAGGCAGACAAAGACCTGTCTCGCCTGCGGACAGCCGAAGTCCCGTTATGAGGGTGACGGGTCATCGGTGCACTTTTTTTTCCAGCAGGGGCCTATTCGCTACTTCTACTGCTCCAAGAAAGTGCACCAGGTCTACGCTGCTGATGGACTCTCTGACTCCAGAATGCCCTTTGAAGAGTTCCAGGGGACAGAGTTCTTCCAAAGGGAGCTGGAAGCTGCCAGAAAACGGGCTGAGGAGAGAGCAGACAAGAAGAGGAAAAGGCCGGAGTCTGAGAAAGGAGGCCGCCTCTGCAGATTCTGCCACTTGGAGGTGAAACAGGGACCAAACAGCCCCCACATCCACACCTGCTTCCCTGGAGTGGCAGGGAAATACATTTATTGCCCCTCCAAGGTGTTCTCTCTCTACAAGGAGAAGGGCATGGCCAAGGAGATGACCTGGGGGGAGTTTCAGGCCTCTCCTTTCTATGAGGTAGAGAAGCAGAGATGGGTGGAGGACAGAAAAAAGTGATGTACAGTATATGTTGTAAATATGTATGTAAATGTTGTACATAGTTTGTGATGTTGAATAGAGAGAACCAAGTTATTGTTTTGTATGTTTACATGTTCTCTCTATGCACTGTATCATACTGTACATATATATAGTAGATGTAAATATAATCATTTGTAAATATCTATCTATCTACTGTATCATAATGTACATATATATATAGTAGATGTAAATATAATCATTTGTAAATATGTAAATATCTATCTATCTATCTATCTATCTATCTATCTATCTATCTATCTATCTATCTATCTATCTATCTACTGTATCATAATGTACATATATATAGTATCTATCTACTGTATCATAATGTACATATATATAGTAGATGTAAATATAATAATTTGTAAATATCTATCTATCTATCTATCTATCTACTATATCTACAGTATTGCACATATTGTTCTTTTGGCTGCTACTTTGTATGCCAAAACAACAACAAAGTGTGTAAGTGAACTTACAGTAAAACAGTGCACAAAGTTTGAAATATTTTGTCATACACATGTATATAGTTGTCTTGACCTTTAATATTCCACTTTTCATCTTTATGTAGCCTACATCTGTTGCAATCCAACATCATATTCTTGTTTTCCAGTATTCTTTCATGTTGATACATTGTAAATATTAAAACTGTCAATATGATCAACATGTTAATTGTTCTGCCTAATTACTTTATTTTTTTCATACCTCAATATCTCAGAGTAAAATTTAATTCTGTAGTCTAAAATACTTAGAAAAGAAAAGTAGGACTCTCACAACTACTACTATTACTACTACCGTCAGTATGTTTTGAAAAGTCCATGGTATTAGTACAGAGGTCAACCCTGTATTAGACCCACTGCAGTTTGCATACAGGTAAGGATGGAGTAAAGATGATGTCTTATCTATCTACTGTATCTACAGTATTACACATATTGTTCTTTTGGCTGCTACTTTGTATCTTTGTACAAAGTAGCAGCCAAAACAACAGCAAAGTGTGTAGTGAACTTAAAACAGTAGGATGTACACTTTCCAATAAGATGATACTATAATAATTAAATAATGGTGCATTTCCAAATCTAATCAAACATTTCTCAAGCGTTTTCAAAGAGTTTACAGTCATTTAGAATGAAATTTGATGAAGCTCCACTCGGGATTCGAACACGGGTCTGTGTGGAGTTTGAAAAAAAGAAAAAAAAGTTGGCTGTTTCTCCGTTACGGGAATTCACAGCTGGCCTC
>NW_028220853.1:0-4843 GCF_045865225.1 Trachurus japonicus | reverse complement strand
GTTCTGTTAAATTCCTAATACTGTAATAAAGTAGCTAGTTTAACATTTTGGGAAATGCTTTTTTTTTTTGGCTTTTAGGCCGTTAATTGATAAGACAGCTGTAGAGAGACAGGAAATGGGGAGAAAGAGAGAGTGGGAAATGCTTTTTGGGATTATGAAGTGATGTAAGATAGAAGAAGTGATGAATGGAGAAAAATGGATGAGAGGGATGACATGACGAAGAGGGAAGGCTGATGGGATCCATATTAGGACATTACAGCACCCAGATATCTGTGGTGAGTTCAAATCCATCATCTTGCAGCATTAATTGGAGCAAGTAATCATCATGGTCTTGTTATAGCCTGCCAGCTCCTCATGGGTGACAAGTGGCATTCATCAGCTACCTTAGTGGGAAAATAACTCAAAAGTATCCTCAGGACTGGGTCAGCCTTATTTATTACTGGCAAATAAAGGTAATAAAATCATAATTTGGTAAATAAAGGAAAGAAATATTACACTGGGTATGAGATCATAAATATAAAATCACCCATGGGAGGGATACCATAAAGATAGGGGTGGGGTGGTTTCTTTTCTTTTCTCCTTTCTTTCCTCTTCCTCCTCCACCCTCAGCTCACGAGTCACGTTTTGATAAGAAATTGATAAGAGCTGGGTTGTGAGTCCCAGATGGTCCCCCAGTAATATGGCCTATGTGGCAGTCATTCATAAATGATTCAGTCTCTAGAAAAAAAAACAAAGCAAATGACACAGAAGCCAGTTTGCGCTCTACGTACTGTACACACATTTATGATGATGATTATTTGATATTTGATTAAAAGTAAGGTAGTTATATTCAAGGAAAAGATCAAAAATAAACACAGATTTCCTTGAAATGACTTGCAGGAGGGAAATGAGCAATTACAGAGGCCTGTGTCACTAAACTATTATACATTTTTTCTGAAGCTGATCTCGCTGATGATTTTTCATAAGTACAAAGACAACCTGGGGTCTGTCCACTCTATCTGGTTGGAGACCTGCTTTGAATGTCTTAAATTGTCATTTTGAAAATAATTTGTGATTTACCAGGTAAATTAATACGCATCACATCTTCATCTAACATTTTAAGTAAACCCTTATTTATATACTAGTGTCAAATATATGATTATAATAGATATATGACCAAAAGTCAAGACCTGAAATGATATAAAGAGCTTGTGGTATGTCATCATCATCTGCACATTTCACTTTAAAAACTGTGCTCGTAAATACAGTGAGGATGAATGTCCTCAAAGTGTAGAATTAATATCTCCAGAACAGCCAATGCATACAAATCAAAGAGAGAGTCGAAACAGGGGCGCTGCTAACTAGCTCCCTTGTTGCTGCAGAAGCCAGCATTGCAACCAAGAAAGCCAAACTAGGCAATGTTTTATGGGATTAAAAGCACAGTTGGAACTCGTCTTTAATAAATCAGATTGCTTGGCTGAACCAACCCATGGTATAAATAAGTCTACTCTCTTCAGGCCAACTGTGTGCGTAAAACAACTATGATATGAATCGCATGTTTGATGAAGTATGGTCTAATGTTAGTTATAATACATTCACAGAATGGCTTTAGGTCCAGTGTTTTTCATGTAGGCTACAGTAATTTTAAATGTCTTTGAGGAATGTGTCTGAGATTGAAGTCCTTTACTCTAATATTTACAATGTTTCTATCCAACCATTGTCAATCACTGGAAAATGATGGACCGCTATTGTCTCAAAGAGTCACTATTCACTCAGTGCTCATCCGATTCTCAACATTTGCATATGGAAAATTTATATAGATTATATTCTGTGTTTTTAAAAATTTTTTTTTTTTACGTTTAACTCCCAAAACAGACTGAAAAACTGAACAACAAGTGGCAGTTAGGCAAGAGCAATTTGAGGTAGACCTCCACTGTCCCTATAACTAAATTAAAAAAGCATAAACTATGCACACAGTTGCACTGGTTGACATGTTCCTTCATTACCACAAACATGTCAGGATTATTTTAGGTCTCTGCCACCTACACCATCCTGCTGCTGTAAAGTCTCACTAGCGATTCAAATGTGCATTAATCCACAGCTGAAACTAGTCCCCTCATAAATGCACCATTTGCTTCTATAGCAAATGGTGCTATAGAATGTAGACACTGTAGGTTTGTGACCCATTTTGATAGATCTTCAATAGCAACCGGTGGATATCAGTACAGACTCACAAGGTAGTTGCTGTTTTTGG
Source organism: Trachurus japonicus (assembly GCF_045865225.1). Lineage (NCBI taxonomy): Eukaryota > Metazoa > Chordata > Actinopteri > Carangiformes > Carangidae > Trachurus > Trachurus japonicus. Next base: position 2,610 of record NW_028220853.1, on the reverse strand, counting down.
CCTTTTTTTATGAGAAAAGTCTTGTACTTTAACTTCAAAGTCATTGTTTCAAATTTTGCTGATGTAGCCTACTGTACATTGATGATGTGTGAACTTAAAATATAAGGAAAACAAAAGTTTAAAAATAAATCTAATTTTGTGATTTATGTGTTTTTAAGACTGAAATAGATTTTTCTTGACTAAAAACCTCTGTAACTTGGAAACAGTGGGTCAACCTGCCTCGTTCTTCCTCTCAGCGAGACGTGATGCTCTCAGCGAGGCAGAGGATCAGCTGCTGTTCTGTGCTGTTTTTAGCCTCTACTGTCTCATTAGCTGTGAGTGGCACACACAGAGACATAGAAGTGACCAGCTGGAGACCAGTTACATGGTCGTGGGGGGTCAGCCATGCGTCACTGGATCAAATCCAGTGATGGAAGAAGGATCCTCCGCTTTGAACGACGGCTCTCTCCTGTCACAGTCGGCATCCAGTGAGGAAAACAGACGACCGCTCAACATCTCAATGCTGAAGATTAATCAATCAGTGCAGAGACAGAGTGGGACAGTCTTATTGTTTTTAACTCAACCTAAACCTGCACTGTCAATGTCCACCTGCCATGTTCACACAATGTTCACACATGACAGGCACACATGCATCTGAAGGATGATCGAAGGATTGATTTGCTCTTTTTTTTGTTCTCCATTCTTGGCATGATTCATTATTGAACATGCTGTCATTGTGGGGAAGAAACGTAATGAGTAATCTGGCTTTAGACGAAGACATGCAAACCTGAGAAGAAAAGTAAAAGGAGACACAACGAAAGTTCCTTGTCACTACTGAGCTGGTTACATTATTTTTACGTCTTTCTCTGAGGCCCTGGATGCCCAATATTTAATATTTTTTACTTTGCATTTGTCAATTCTTTTAAGATCTCGAAATTACTTTTCTCTAAAGCCAGATCTCACTCTTACTCCTTCTTGCATACACGTATACACACATACACACAGGGTGTATGTGCGCCTCTCTTTTATTACTTTGTCATGTACCCAGCAGAGACTATTCCTGGGATGGTTCATAATGAGATGTGCTAATTAGCCTTGGTTCTTAGGGAATCCATTTGCCCATTACTGTAACACATGCTGGGACATATGTGTGTCTGCATGTGTGTGTGTGTGTGTGTGTGTGTTGTATGTCAGGCTGGGTCAGTGGTAATTGCTAACATTTTCAGATTTGCTTTGATCTGAGGACAGAGAAAAACTGATTGATGATACGCGTTAAAGGGCCATTTCAACCATTTAAAATCATCTGATTCCCTGAATACTTCCTGTGAATCTATATTTATGCTTCACATATTTGTTGTTTGTTGTGAAATTATTACATTCATAGTGATACTATTTAGTACTATTTTAGTGCTTTATAATTCATATAAATGATTGAACTACTGCAGTGTTAAATTAAAATGGTTTCATGGTAGAGAAGGTCGACCGACAATAATAGTAATAATCTTCCATCCCTATCTAGACAGACACCTTCCAATCAATTTTCCAGAATTATTAAAAAGTGACTGTTGTACAGTAATAAATCGTGAGGAGAGCAATATGGAGGCATAATATATTATGATTATGAATGATGAATAACAATACTTAAGTCCTGTTAGCTCTCTACCTAAACTGATGGCAGAAACTCAACTGTCTTGTTGGCACCAGAAACCAGTGCGAACACCATTTGCGTGAGCAGGAAACTACATTACAAGAATAACTGGCTGACATGTTGAATCCCGGAGGAGCTGAGAACTCAGCAGAAAGAGGCAAAATGTGGTTTTTGGCACATAAAAGTGTGACAGCGTTGGAGAGGGGATTTCATAACCGCCTGGTACTTGAGACACAATGAACGGAAATGGCGTTGATGAATCAACCATGTACTGTTTACAAGAAAAAGTAACCTTTCCTAACCAGCATGTCGTGTCCCTGTTTACATGGGTAGGACAACTCAGCAACTGGTCATTGCTCCACTTCACGAAGCGTCGTATAATTTTGTTATAAAGTGCATCATCCTCACTCACAACCACAACCATTAATTTCAATCCTTTATCTCCTTAATTCCTGTATACGACAGCAGCATCAACAACAGTAGGATTTCATAAAATCTATTTCATTCATAGAATAAAAAGACTTTTACTATTGTCTTTGTCTTGGGGGCTGCTGTACTGTTTTACTATATGAATACTATACTATACTAGTAGCCAGATGGGATTCTTTGTATAATAGTTCAGTTTGAGCATGACCAAAACCAGAGGCTTTGTGCAAATGATATTAACTCAAAAATAAAGGCTAGATTAGATTTAAATTAACCAATTTAGATGTAATGTCCTTTGCAAGATTCATTAAATTCACTTAGCTATTTCAGACCAGGAAATCCTTTTATTCTTCTTCTTTTATTCCTTGTTTGTTGTTTTTACCTATACAACACATTTACGTGTGAAATCATTAAATATGCAGTGTCACACTCAAACTGCATAACAACCATTTATAACTCTGTGGCAGCAACCTGCAAACAGCAAGTACACAGTTACTCAAGAACATTATTCACACACATCCCAAAATACACATCCTCATCAACAAGTCTGTTGCATG
>NW_028220852.1:0-28624 GCF_045865225.1 Trachurus japonicus | reverse complement strand
TTACCCCGATTTAGAAAGAGACACAGATCTGATCGCTCGTAATTCCCAGTTATCGGCGTGCGTGATTTGATTTGTCAACACAATTTCTTCCATCTCTATTACTACTCACGCAGACTCGCTAATGACCTACAGGGCCCTCACAGTGCAGCAGAGCCATTTCTCTGGTGAAATGCACCGATAAAATTTACAAAGTGAGCAATAATGGATGAGTAGTTTTCACTGGGTGATTAGGCTAATGTGCTTTTAATTGGCAAGAGGGAGCTTATTTTGTTAAGGTATGCAGAATTAGCGCTGTAGAGTCGACCAGAGGTGTTGAGCGCCGTGCTTGTTCAAACAAATAATGAGTAGACACCATGTGAAGGTTGCAGGAGCACTCATCATTTCTATGTGGATCTAGAAAGCCATTTTTAAAAAGTGTCTTTTATCAGGTTGATTCCCTCTCATCATTTTACTCCAAGAGAAAATGTTACCCACATCTCTTTCCATTAATGTGCAAGTAGACTTTATACCTCCTCGACCCTACATCCCAAGTTCCACACAGTTAAAGCAGATATCAGTGGAATGTTTTTGTTAATATAAGTCCTAAATAGTCCTATTTTCCGTCAGCAATCACTTACATGAAGTATTTCAGCCTAAACACGAGTCTCTCCGTCACTCTGCTCTGCTGTAACCCGAGGAGAAAATTTTCCTTGTGGGATACAAGTGTTATCCAATGAGGAGAGAGAACGGCATGAAGGGCTGTGTGTGCAGCCAAGGGATGCGCGTGAATGTGGTGACGTAGCACGAGGACCAATTGATGCCTGACAAGGGCGGGGGCTGCTAACTCATGGTGCGTTCAAGGAAACTCGTACTTTGTGTTTTTCCTTCCTGTGAAGTCATACAGTTCGATCTGGTACGAGTTCACGGGTCGGAAGTTACGAGTGTCCGTTATAGGGAACTTTCACAGACAACAGGACGGTAAAAACACGAGCTACGGGTTACCTGGAACGCTACCAAGTCGTAGTTGTGACTTGAAGCTGTAACTTACGGTTTCAAAAGCCTGCCTTGAACACAGCATTAGCCGAAACGGCCGTGCCGCTGTTATCTGCTTTAAGATTAAAATATGAGTGGCACCAGTTTAATTTGGATTTTACCTACAATAAGGTATATGGTGATGTGATCTGCAGTGTGAAACAGGAGATGAGAGTTTCACCTGAACAGACCACAAGGTTCCTACGCGGGTATGAAAATTATGGAAAAGTATGGAATTTGGTTTCATACATTTCCAGGTCTGGAAAAGTATTGAAAATGGAAACTATTGTACTATGGGATTTTATTTATCTTAATACTTATCTAGGTTTGGTCTTATGACGTTATTTGGGTTAATTATTTTGCTACTGTACCTAGCTACAATGATTGTTTTACAATGATACATGATTTTATTTACACTGATACATTATCTATTTTATTGAAATGTCACAAATTATTAGATTTTTTTTTTTTTTACCGAGAAGTCTGGAAATTAGGGTCTAGAAAAAGTATGGAATTTTGAAATTTCAAATGGGAACTCTGAGACCAGGGTACGTGATGCCCATCTTCATGTTCTCAACATGATGGGAACACAATATCAAAACTCAGAACGTCTAAACCCTGGTGCCATTTTTGCATCCAAAAACGTCATGTGACTTACAGTTAGAGCTCTTCTAAAACTTGAAGGGATAGTTCAGTTGTGTTTTGTTTGTTTTTTTAAGTGGGGTTGTATGAGGTACAAATGGCCACTAAGTATAGTGGAAAATTCATAACATATTTTGTACAGGAAGTCAACTTATTTTTTCAAGTTGCATTTTTGGAAAGAGACATCCAAACATGGAGCTGCATCATGTGGCTGCATGGCTGATTAGAAAACTAATGATACAATCTGGATGGATTCAGCAATGGTAGCTTTGATTTCTTTACAAATTCAGTGGATTGATGGAAAAATAAATATCTGAGGTGTGAACACAGAATGAGGAAAATGGAAACTTGGTGATGTTCCCCTTCAAAACTGCATGATATATGAATTAAGGCAAACACGTGGCAAAATGGTAATGGCAACAGTTGAAGGAACAAGTTGATGACTATAGGAGCTGCAGTGTTGGTCAAGTTGTTGGTTTTGATTTAATGCTCGAGACTGATGAAATATAATCATTCTTTAAGACCCTCAGATTCAGGGAGCCTGAATGGGCCAGATATCTTTTTTGTCAGAGATTTAGATTCATAGTTAGAGGGAGAGAGGGAAACAAGAAATGTCTTCACAAATCATCCGCCTTAATCCGCTGAGCTGCCTGTGCTGATCAAATGCCCAAAGTAAGCAAGAATGGGTGAGTCATTTTCACTGAGTAATTAAGCTAATGCCACTTTAATTGGCAGAGCTTCTACAGTTAAGGTGATGCAGATGTAATAAGTATAGGTGTGGTAGAGGGAATGTCTTGTTTCAACTCAGGTTTCTAAATAAGCTCATTTTCCATTTGGCCATTTACATTTTCAATCATTATGAAGAAATGTAGAAAGTGACAGTGCGTGACCTGAGTTTTTATTTTTCTGGCACCTGTGGTCATAGTTACTGTTTAACTCAGTCATTTTGTATCAATGTATTTCCAATCAGGGAGAGAAAAGTTAAATGGTATTGACATTTCACCGTCAAGTGGAGGTATTGATTCAACCACAGGATCAGTTTAGAATGCTGTTCTCTTAGTTTTTCTGAATTAAATTCACTGTCAACTAAATACATAATCATCCAATACACACAAAAATACATGGCCAGTAAAAGCTTAAAGAAGACATATTCTGCCCCTTTTCCACAAATTAAAATAGTTTCCAGGTGTCAGAAAGACATATCTGTAACATGCTTTGGTCAAAATACCCAGAGGACATCACAGAAGACCTGCCAACCTTGAAATATTATTATGAGTACCACCCCCCTCCCCCGGAGAAAAATTTTAAAAATGTTTTTTAGAAAATGCTCTATTTCTTCACCCACGTTCAATTTTACTATAGATTAACTATATCATTCAACTACTCTTCTACTCTTTGTGCTTTGCTAAGGATGTCATAATATCATAATATGACATTAGGCTACCTTAATAACAAGCCCATGACATTTATTGCAGTATTGTAAAGCATGTCATGATATCAAAATTTCACTGTATTATAATAGCACAGTACAATAATTATTTCATTATCCATAAGTCAACAACAAGAACATTTGGTCAAAAATAAAATACTGTAGCTTATCTGCCTTTCTCAATCACCAGCCCCTCTCCCCTGATCCCACCCTCACCTACACCTGCCTGTCTGCCCCCACCTCACTCACTCACCTCGCTCCTTCTCCCTCCCTCCCTCCCTCACCTGGCTCACCTCGCTCCTTCTCCCTCTCTAACCTTAAACCTGGTTCTGTATCTGCCGTCACACAACACAACCGTAGTTTTTTTCCATTAGTGTGAAAAGTTTAACCATGTCCGCGACATCTGCGCGGTCGGTCCGTGTGTCTGTCTCACGTGCGTTACGTCTGACCCCAGCTCTCAGTAGAAGCTGCAGCGACTGTTGTTGTTGCTCCAGGTAGCGCTACACAACAACAACAGCTGCTTGGAAGTCAGCAGTGACAATGCAGCCACACACACACCAAACAGTCCGCTGACACGGTGACATGGACATTCGCAAGCTCCGTCATTTATATGGTTAAATGTCCGCGTTGCGCGGCTCTACCATTTCACCTAAGCCTAAAGCCCGGGGGAGGGTGGGTGGTTGAGTGAAAATGAAGCGTTCTGATTGGCCGAAAGCACACCGCTTACGCGCAGATCTGTGTGGCACCGTGACAACAAGGCTGGTGACAACTTGATTGAAAATTGGCGAAATACGAGATCAAACAATATGTGTACTTTAGAACATAGAATCGTACAAGCGTACGAGGAACAGCACTCACAGATGTCTGCAGCTTTTTGAGTAGTTTAATGAGGCGGAGCGTACCAGCGTATTTTGATGTCAACACAGTACAATCAGCGCAATATAGCGCATTTACCGTTTACGAGCAGCAAAGCGCAACCTGTCCATGTGCCCTTGTCTGTGTGTACGTAAGCGCGCGTGTGTGTGCGGCACGTGAGAGAGACGGCAGGTGGACTGACTGGCAGAGATGAGAGGTGATGAAACGCTGTTTAAAAATTCTTATTATTATTATTTTGTGAGCGTCTGTGGCGGCCCAAACGTTGGGAAACACTGCCAGTCAGTTCAATCTTGATTATTCTGTCTGAACTTTTTTTGTTTAACAAAATTATCAAATAATGTAGGTTTCATTAACGGCAAAAATTCATTTTTACTTTTTACTTTTACTTTGAAAGTACATTTCAGAGTCTGTACTTTCTTACTTTTACTTGAGTAAAGGAGTTGAATCAGTACTTCTACTTTTACCATAGTAGTTTTTTACACATGTATCTGTACTTCTACTTAAGTACAGAATATGAGTACTTTTGCCACCTCTGATAATCAATGTCAGGGTACTGTATGTAGTGGACTTCAACCATGTGAGAAGACACTGTGAACTTGCTTTTAAAAGAAGGCAAGCATGTCTGAGGGCATCACTGGGAGAGGTCCAACTGACTTCACATCTGTTTACATCCTGAGCTCAGACAGGGGGACAGATGCAGAGCACACGATCCTCTGAATGGACTCAGAAAACAGGGAGTGTCACAACAGCACTGCTGACAGGACACCAAACTAAGGCCGCGTTCAGACTGCCAGCCAAAATCCGATTTTTAGCCCATCCAGATTGGAACTGGATGGCTCTTTTTAAGTCTGAACAGTCCCAAATCACATGAAATCCGATTTTTGCAAAACGGATCGAAACCACCTCCAGGAGGTAGTTTCAGATCGCATTTGGACAGATGCGTCTCAGTCTGAACAGCTCCAAACACTCAGATCGGTTCTGACTGTCCGTGACGTCACTCTCCGCGGCGCTGTCACTGTGTTACAGGTCCCGTACGGTCCCGTGAGCTCCAGTTAAATATCAATTTCCTTCTTATTACTTTTATTTTATGCAAACTACCGTGTTGTCGGCGACAGGAGTGACGGCGACGGCGCGCTCCAGCTCTGGGGTGCTGGAGTTTCCCGTCTCTGTGGCTGCACACGCACGCACACACACACACACACACACGCACACACACACACACCAGTCTCTGGTACACGTACACACACACCAGGCGGGCTGAGGCTGAAACTAGCGGGGTAGTGCGGCTGCAGCACCGGGCAGATCACTGTGCTGCAGCTGATCTGCCCGGTGCTGCAGCCGCCGCGTCCGGGAGGCATCGCCTGTCACATACGGCGGAGCCTCCGCTCCGACGTCGTTGCTACAGCAACCTGTCAGATGGGTCAATAATGTGGCCCAGTCTGAACAGAGCCAAATGCGATTTGGACACTTGCTAAAAACAGTGTGGACAGTCAGCCCTAAAAATCGGATATGAGAAGGAATCAGATTTGAATCAGATATGCCTGCAGTCTGAACGCGGCCTAAAACTCATGAGGGAGGTTCATGTAAGAGGACAGCTTTCAGCCTGGGGTTGAACAGGAGATCAGAGGCTTGTCCTGGAGAAATCTGAATCAATTTGGATTTGTTTTTTGTTTTTGTTCTTTTGGAGACAGAGCTGACATGATTGAGATCGAGACAACAGATGTTTTCTCAGAGGAAAAAATAGCTCTCGCTCAAATATACAGATCAAAAATGTGCTAAAGCAAGTTCACTCAGCAGAAACAAACAGGTCAGGAGAGGCTCAACACAAGTTGTACAAGCTTTCTTGTAGATGCAGAGAGTTCAGCGACTCCCTGAGGAAGACCCCTACCCCCCCACTCCTCTCTGCTGAAAGCTCTGATCCCCTCAAAACAAAGGCTGTGTGCTCTCATGAACTCGACAGACACACTCAGCTTGTTTGTGTCGGTGCAGAGGATAAACAGTAAACTGAGGCTGTGACCCTGTTTCATCCCCAAAACCTGAAGACAGGAATTTGACGTGATTCAAAATAGTGCACGTGTGTATCATTTTGTTGCTAGAATGACAGTTTCACTTTGACAGAGCTGTGAGGTGTTTAAGCGTTGTCTTATCTTGCTTGTGTGTAGAGTTTTGACACAATGAGCCAAATTTTGCAAAAAGCATCTAAGCATTTGGCAAAAACTATTCTTCTTATACTTCCTGCTAAATGTTGAATAGGACACTGGAGGGCTGATACCTGAGGGGAGAGACAACCATTATCGTTGTCATATGATAACAATAACAAGAATAGCATAACATTTCCCAATAACACTGTCATTATTGGTGGATTCTACTTCTGAAAATGACACTGTCAAGTTCTGCTCTTGTTGGGACAACGTAAATCATTTTACAAGGATAAGGTTTTTCTATTTGAAAAGTACCTTGAGAAAATTTCTGTTGTGAACATGGTAATATAGCAGGATGAGCAAAACATGCAGTTATTCCAATGGATAAGAGGTAGCCAAGTATCCATAGCATGAATAACAGAAAAATAAACATGTGGGAAACTAAAGGATTCAACCATGACCACAACACAGGAGGCTGATCCACAGAGAACATGAGCAAACAAACAAACAAACGACAGCATACACACCTGGAGAGCAGCTAACGAGGCACAGGTGCAACTAATTGGGGTGGGGCAGGCAATCACAGAAAGCGGGAACCATGCAGAGACAGGAAGCAAAACAACCAACAGACACACCAGGTTAAGCCATTACTGTACTGGACTAAAAGACTAACCTCGGCAGCCTTATTTAGAGCCTTTATTTACCTTGACTTATTAACATAAGAGTGGTTTATATAACAGGTTTGCGTCATTTTGATAGCTGCACATGAGAAACACGGTTACACCCCGCCTTTTCGAAAATAGACTTCCATTCATCGTAATAGCGGGGCTATTGGGGAAACCCCCCCATTCCGAACGGACAGACGGACGTAATCAGAAAGGAACCGGAGGCTGTGCAGTGCGCAATGCGCATTGATCCTTTTTTCCTTTTTGGGGTCAAACGGATCATGTGCATAACTAACTGCAAAACAAGCAAATACTTAATATTATTGACATATAACGTTCATTATGCTTCTAGCTTGTCTAGCCTCTACCTGGTCTTTTTACTAAACTTAACCAACTCCTTTCTTCATTGCCTAAGCCCAACCAAAGCATCTCCCTCAGTCAGCTGTCAGCACGAGCGGTGGCTGCAGCAGCTTCGCGCCCCTGTGAGCTCCAGCCGGCTTCAGCCGGGTTCAGCCGTGCTCGAGCGGAGCAGGGGCCAGGGGGGGAGAAAAAAAGGGTACCAAGGGTACTGCGGGGGAGGGGTGGGGGTGTCAGAACAACGGTGTTTCGGAGTGGGGGTATTTCGGAATGGAAAGCCGTCCCCGATAAACACATCTTTTGAGAAAAAAAAAGAGATTCGGCTGATCATATTCTATCTATGTCCGAGCACGTTTGTCCCCTGATCTTCCTTCATGGGACCGCACTGCGTAACTGGCACATCAGTAAGTCCTCCTGTGTAACTTTTTGCTGTGAAATATGACTGAAGGCACAAGTGGAAGTTGAAGGAAAAAAAGTAGAGTTAGAAGGGGGAAAAAAAGATTAAAGCAGAAGTAAGCGATCCGGTCGTTCTGGCTAACTTCCTGTCAGTGGATGGAGTTAGCAGTCCCCATCCTCGTCCCTACGTCACCACATTCACGCGCATCCCTTGGCTGCACACACAGAGAGGACCGCCCCTTTATGCCGTTCTCTCTCCTCATTGGATAAAGGTTGTAGGATACAAGGAAAGTTTGGTCAGAGATTATTATCAGTTAGCCGTTAGTTTGCGAACGTGTTTGTCCCTGGAGGCCACCGTCACTTTGCCGACGGGAGGGGTGAGTGAGTGCTGCAATCTAGAATCTGAACACTGAATGTCACGGTTTAGCCCCAATAGCGTACTGAGGCTTTAAGAACAATTTTATTCTAAAGTATGATTCATGAATGAGGCGCTTTTGATTTAGGAGTCAAGAGGTTATAATTGGTCCTCTGAGTGGTGACATTTCTTCAGGGATACACTGGAGGCTCCACTGTGGGTTTTTTCTTTTCTTTTCTCTCAATGTCTGGTGGGCGAATGTGGGTGAATGTTTTCAATGTCTGGTGGTGTACATTGTGTGTTCTATGTTTGACGGACTGTGAGTAAAAGTTGGGACAATAAACTGTTTATCACACGGTCCAGCCCAGACCAGTGCTAGCTGTTAGCACGCAGGTATCAGTGAATGTGAGTAAAGACCCCCACATACTTGGGGGTAATGTGCGCGCCACTCACGTAGCGGACTCTGCGCGCATTGTCTGCGGACGTTTGAGGTTTCATAGTCAAGCGTACGGTGTCACATTTAAAACAGGTCAATGTGAAGATTTCCCGCCGGCGCCAAGCAGTCTATTGTGTGACAGAGTATGCGGAGTCATGTGCGGTTGTAAAAATAGAGCTTTGCGCGGACATGAAATGTATCTCAGGTGTGCGTTGACTATCCACAGTTTTACTGCTTTTCTATCTTACATTAGCAAAGGTGTCATAGGCTATCAACGGTTACACCCCGCCTTTCCGAAGCCCCGCCTTTCCGACAATAGACTTCCATTCATCGTAATAGCGGGGTTTTCTATTTTTTCTAAAGACCCCGCTATTCCGAAAATGCTATTGGGGGAAACCTATGGGGAAACCCCCAGTGCGCAGTGCGCATTGATCCTTTTTTCCTTTTTGGGGTCAAACGGATCATGTGCAACTGCAAAACAAGCAAATAGCCTACTTCATATTAATGACATAATGTTCATTATGCTTCTAGCCTGTCTAGCCTCTACCTGGTCTTTTTACTAAACTTAACCAACTCCTTTCTTCATTGCCTAAACCCAACCAAAGCATCTCCCTCAGTCAGCTGTCAGCACGAGCGGCGGCTGCAGCAGCCTCGCGCCCCTGTGAGCTCAAGCCGGGTCCGGCCGTGCTCGAGCGGAGCAGGGGGGGGGAAATAAAGTGTATTTCTATGACTGTGTGGGAGATCTCCAACAACGAAGTCGGGGAGAAAGCAAGTGGGACAGATCTGCCCAGTCCATGAGCAGCGCACGTTTCACAGACAAGCCACAACACAGAAGCAACGTCACGCGGTTCAGCACCGACAGCTGCGGGGGGGGGGGGGGGGGGGGGTGTCGGAGTAGCGGTGTTTCGAAGTGGGGGTATTTCGGAACAGCGGGGTGTCGAAGTGGAGGTGTGTCGGAATGGAGAGCTGTCCCCGCTATCAACATTCACGTTACCGTTAGCATATGCAGCTAATGCCGGCTAACGTTTACCCACCCCCGAGTGGTGACGTAAGGAAAGATGGCGACGCTGTGAATATGGTCAACGGAGACAACTCTTAGTGAGCCCAAAAAATGAAGTTTGAAGCTAAACTTGCAACATTTCTCCTAGACTGGTAAATAAGCAACTGCTGATGTTAATGTTGAAATAGCTCCTCTAAAGGAACAACTCAATCACAACTGCAAATTGGATGATTGAATAGTTTGGGAACCGCTCCCCCTCCTCATATCTTTCTGATGATGGATTAGTGGGTCATTTCCTGGCCATTTTAATTTTTTACACAACTACATCTGTCATTTTTCATGTGAACATAACACTATGTTTTCCAGAATATACAGGATTTCACATCCAGCTCTTCACTCCTCCTCCTACTGTGGCAGGTCAGATAAGAGATGGACATTTCATTTCCAACATGGTCAGACCATACATCTTATGAACCATTTATTTTCCATTATAACCCACTCTAACAGTACGGGGCTGTATAAGTATTTGGTTTGACATAAAAGTCTTTCCACCTTTGCTCACCTCTTATGTATTAATCAGTTTGTCCCACAGACACAGGTCTTCCCAGGGACTTATCATTCATCAGCTTATCCCCCTTCATGACCTCCCATGTGCCCAGGATTAGATGGGGGTCACATATCTACCATTACCCCAAACAAATCACACCAGAGTCAGCTCCTCTTTTTCAAATGGCCCCAGTGCAGTGCTTGAGTACGCAACAGCTTGAGTGACAGTTTTCACACAGACTAAAGAGACCTGAACTCAGGAAGCAACGGGAGCGTACCTATGTTCCCCCATAGGGGAATATACCCATAGCAAAGCAAAATCGAAGATGAGATCTCCTTTATGTCACATTTACATCTCCTAGATATAAATGAGCACTAATCAAGACAAAAGTGGTTTTCTCATTCTTCTCAAATGTCTCTCCTGAGAATTAAGTCTCACAGTGAGCACTGTGCAAGTTCTCTAAATTCTCTCACAGCTGTCTCTTTTCCTGATCTCAACTAAGAGAAAAATGAGACATGCTGTGCCGCTTTCAAATATGTCTCAATTTGACCTCAGTTATGTCTCAGTGAGAATTCTGTCTCTCACTGCTCACTGTTTGAGTTCTCAGATTCTCTTACAGTTGTCTCTTTTCTAGTGTTTCAGCAAAAAGAAAAATGAGAGTAGTGCAAGCTCTCAAATTAGTCTCAACATGAGACATTATTTAATATTATACCTCAATCATGTCTCAGTTTATCTCTATCCTCCAGACCAGAAGGGGGCGGTAGTGCACTGCACAACCGCCGAAAAACAAAAAGAGGAAGAAGCAGCAGCTGAACCGTTGCACGGCGGGAACATTACAGACGTGACCGTTAACTACGGGGGAGGGGGGGCACAGGTGGGACAGAGAGGAGTGTCTGTTGGTCGCTGCGCTGCTGCTGCTGCTGCACAACGTTTTTCCCCAGCCACGCCGAGACTCGAAGAGGTAAGAATGAAATTATTTTTGACATTCTCATGAGGTGAAAAATTAACAGTTGTGGCGACGGAGCGGTCCGCTGGAAGGTGGGGATTAGGTAATTAGGCGTCTGTCCAACAAGTAATTGACAAAGAAACTCCGAACTGTAACGGTGGTAATGGTTAGCTAAGCTAGCTGCAGTAAGATACAATGGCAGATAAGCTAACGGCTAACGGCTAACGTTAACTCCAAGCTCCAAGGTTGAAACACGGCTTTTTTATTTTATTTTTATTTTTTATCATATTTATTTCAAACCACAATCGAATTTTTCTATTGGCTGAGATGGAGGCAGATGACGGTTTGGTGGCCGCTTTCGTCACCGGCCACCAGCTCCCCGACCAATCAGCACCGGCTGCTGCCTGCCGCTAACGGTTGCTAGGCACTCTAGCTGCTCTGCTGCGGCTAACGGTTGCTAACAGCTGTCTGGATGGGAATCGTTAGTGCGGCCGGCGCTAACGACCCGTTAACGAGCCGGCGGATCGGCTGTAGATGCACTGTGTCACGGCTCTGGCGTCCTCTCCTAGTAGTGTCCGCGCTACTAGTGCTGTTAGAGTTGCTCCTTAGTAGCTCGTTAGCGCTAGCAGAAGTGTCGATGTGTGTTTATTACTTTTTTTTTTTCTCTTTTGTGTGATTTCGCGGGTGTGAATTACTGTAAGTTAGTCCTAGTCTGAGAAATAGCCGATCTACAAGTTCACAAACCTACTGAGAACTTGCAGATCTAGCTATTTTAAATAAATGCCCACTATTAAATCTTTTATGGGGGTCTCTGGCAAAAAATATTTTCTAATTAGGTTCTACATTGCATATCAAACTGGGGGTCCTTGAAATTAAAACAGTTTGAGAGCCACTGAGTAAGTTACACTTGTGAAATCTCTAATTGAAATATTGATTACATGTTACCAGATGTTCATTTATTTATTCAGTTTCTTTGACTGTGAAATTCTAGGGTGTGGCAATTCTTGAAACCCATGATTTGATTTGACTTTTGATTTTAAAAAATTAGGGTCACGATTTGATTTTTTCATTCTCTCTCTCTCTCTTGCAGGATCTGGCTAAGCTGCCAAAAGGCCACCCAACTCCACACAAAATAAATATGTTAAAAGGTGATGAGCCATCAGACTCAACGTCAGGGTCTGACACCATTATAATAGATGAGAGCCCAGTCTCTAAGCATGGCGAGAAAATTCCATCGCTGAATCCATCACCTGACGGGGGACATGCAACACAGCTGGACCACCACCTTATGGGTAGGTTTGTCATAATTATTACATAATCGCCTGGGCCCACATGTTCAAAACTTTTAATCATTATCCTATCAGATTTGGTGAAGTTCATAACCAAAAAAACAGCAGTAAGATAACTTTGTTATCCAAATAGTATGTGAATGACTCATGGGCCCTGATGAAGATTATTTGCTATTATTTTTGTCATTATTTTTGCTTAATGGTCAGAATCGTTTACATTCACCTATTTAAATTAATCTAATAATAACACTTAATAATTAAAAGCAATAATAGCAATTAAATTATAGTATGAACATAATTTAACAGCACAACAATTCATTATATGAATTATTATTGTGAGATTTTAATGATAAGGTAAAGTTTATAAATCGGCTAAAGGTGATCAAATTAATCTGAACTAGTAGCCTATAAATCTAGCTGCCCCCTAGCAGCAGCAAATCTATTTGCTCCGTAGGTGGGTCTTCTTGGGCGGGCCACCCAAGTAAAGCCTTTGTAGGGGACACACTAGTTAATGGTGGGCTACTTAGTCTTAGGACATATTAAAACATGCCTACATGTTTGGCCTCACATAGGCATTCTTCAGGCCATGTAGAAAGACATGACACACCACACGAACAAGCTACTCACTAATTTTTTTTTCTTGTGGTGTTGTAGCATGTGCAAGGTTATCTAGGCATGTTTTAATTATGTTCAAAATGAACTTGCCTGCCATTAAAGCTGAGTAGCTTGGTATTTTCTCACTCCTGTATTGTTTGTACTATTTCTCCCTTTCAGATCGAGGCCAGGTCAGAGAGCTTCAGACTCTTTGCGACTTAATTGGAGAGTGACATCGTGACAGCCCATCTTCATCATCAGGCCAGCAGGAGCTGTTTCCTGGGAGAAGCATGTTCGTCTCATCATTCCGCCTTGCTGCCATGAATCACGCATGCATGCGTCTGTTCCATGCACTTTTTGAATCCTAAGTAAGTTTTTTCAAAAAAGGCTCTGTGTTTTTAGGCCAGGATAGTGGGAATAATGATTATATCCAATTAGGACAGTGTAGCAATGATTAATGATGCAAAGTCTGCGAACTAGTTCAGGCAGACAACTCAAGCTGCGCCCATCCTGATCAGCTGATCAGTCACATGCTCTCCTCATCCAAATAGGGCGGGCTATTTAAACCCCCCAGTTTACCTGCTCATCCCTGGCTATGCTGCTGCTGCCGTTGCTATTTTCTGCATACACTCTGCTCCTGCTGCTGCTGCTTCTGCATACATCTCACTGCTGCCGCACATGAGGTTTTGCAAACCCACCACCTCCCCAGCATCCACCTGTGGGCTCTGTCTCTATGCTTCATTCTGCTTCATTCCCTGTAATGTCTTGCAAAGCAGATCATTCAGGGAACAAATTTCTGAGTCAGAGCCTGACACTAAACCTGCTGCAGCCATGCTCAAGGATACCTATGCTGTGCTTCAGCTTGCAATGCATGCTTATAAATGATTTGTTCTTATTTCAGAGTTGTCTGACTGAACTATCAGAATAGAAGTTTAATATCAGAAATTAAGTGTTATCCAGTATCACTTACAGCACTTTTAAGGATAACACTGTTGTTTACATTTATATTTATGATTGGCCCCAAAATCTTACTTGCTGATTTGCAATTCTCTGAACTGAAATGGACATCTCACGGTGTTATTTCCTTTTAACCTGAAGTGCAGTTGTGTATGGTCTATGTGGTAAGTCTTTTCGTCAAATTACTCACGACAGATTTTATGCTCTTGTCTTACAGCTTATGACCTGAGATGTGCAACTCTACCGGACTGGGAACCAATTGAGGAGGCCAAGCTCAAGAAAGCCTTTGTGAACAAATGTAGGGCCAGAGCAGGCTCCAAAGAGTAGGCCACTGGTATAGCCTGCCCTATGTGGACTGCTTTCTCTCTCACCTTTTTTTTTTTTTTTTTTTTTTAATTTTTCTCATTCATTTTCATGGACCAGTAAATGCCAAGTTCATTTTGAGGTCTGGTAGTATGCGAGTTGTTAGTAGTAGTAGTAGTAGGTTCTCAGGTCCTTTTACGGTGGCTTGGAGGTGCAAATCAACATAACAAAATCTGAAACACTTTTACAAAGCTTGAGACAAATTTACATTTTAGAAAACATTTTTACATATCCTGAAACAAATTTACATTTCAGAAAACAAATTAACAAGAAACTAAACATTTTTACAAACACAGATAAATGTGCAAGTCCCAAAACAAATTTACAAATAACATCAACTGGAAAGGGAATGCACCAACTCTGGGGTTGAACCAGAGGTGATAACAGAAGCAGCCAACCGGTGTTATGGTAATGTAATTTTGTTTTATGATATGTAAAAATGTTTTCTAAATTGTAAATTTGTCTCAAGCTTTGTAAAAGTGTTTCAGATTTTGTAATGTTGGTTTGCACCTCCAGGCCACCGTACATTGTTGTTCCACGTACCACAGCAGTGCTGGTCAGTGTGTTTTTGCTTTGTTTTTTTTTTACAATCTGGAAGTGTTGTACGTAGTAATGGTGTCACACAAATAAAGTTTTCAACTTTTCAATATTAAGAATTGTTTTTACAGTTATTTCTAATTACTAAAGTTTATTCATCTTTAAATTACATTCTCAATTTGTTCTCGTATTTCTCAAATATAGCTCAGATATCATTCTCATATATAGCTTAAGAAAGACATTTAAGAGAAATAATTAAGACATGGAAGAGACATAGGACAGACAATGATAAGATCTCTTTTAAGGCTCATACTTCTCAGATTTGTCTCATAAAAGTCTCAGATTCATCTCATGTTATTCTCGCCAATTCTCATTCAAATAACCAAGACATAATTGAGAACAGGGGTATACAATTATGAGATCTCATCTGTTTATCCCAATTCTCAAGTATTGCTCAAATTGTTTTCTCAATTCAACCTCCTTTGTCTTACTGGTGTCTTGTCTCTTCTTAGCTTGTCTCTTGCTCCTAAGGGACCCTTAGGAGAAATAATTCAGAAACAAATGATCACAGAATGATACGAATATGAGAAGCTCAAATGTATCTCAAGAGACGAGATTGAACAACAGATGAGCAACACATTTTTCCTATGGGTAGGACCATCTTTTTGAAAAAGGGTCCTATGTTCCCCACTGTTACCGGGGAATATAGGACTTTTTTTTTTCAAAAAAAGAGTCCTATATGGAAAGAAGGACTCTTGTTGCTGGTCGATGGGCTCTCTCTACTTACCTGGACTTTCTTTCTCTATCTGGCCTGTCTAGCCTCTACCTGGTCTTTTTATTAAACTTAACCAACTCATTTCTTCATTGCCTAAACCCAACCAATGGGAAAATTCCACTTCTCACTCAAAGTCACAACTCAACTTCTCACTCAAAAATAGGCAAAAATCTGCAAAGTCACAACTCCCAGGTATGGGTACAAAAATTGCATGTTCCCCAGGTCCTTTTGGGGAAAAGCGGGGAACATAGACTCTTTTTCTAAAATAAGGTTCTATGTTCCCTGGTCCGGACACAGCAGGGAACATAGGACCCTTTTTCTAAAATAAGGTTCTATGTTCCCCAGTCTGGACACATAGGACCCTTTTGGGGAAAAGTGGCGAACATAGAACCCTTTTTTAGAAAAAGGGTTCTATGTTCCCCGGTCCCATACAAAGTAGGGAACATAGGACTTGGGGAACATAGGACCCGGGGAACATAGGGATGACCCCGAAGCACCCCACTACAAAAAATCCTGCAAGTTAGACACATTTGTAATCAATAACCATGGCCATAACATTTAGCAGTATAAACAGGATTAATAGCAAAGGGCTACTCTAAATGCATTAAGCAGGAGGTACCACTTTTTAAATTACAAATTTACTATTTTACCCTGGAAGCCACTGTAGATTAGTGTTTGCACGTCTTGTCTTAATGTATAACAAGTGAGTAGGTAAAGTGGTACAAGCAAAGAAAATATTGAATTAAAATAAAATGAGGCTGATATTAATATTTGTCTTTTTCTCTACAAGGCGCACAGGCTGTGTGATCAACAGCTTATTTCTAGTGTAGTTCCATCAGCTGAGACCCGAAGCAATAAGATAAACATCAACTGACACAGACTGGGCAAGAGAAAACAGGAGATGGAGACGAGGGAGATGGCAAGGTAGGCACAGACACATGTTGGTTTTTAAAAGTTGGTACAGTATGGATCATTAGGTTATTGTTGTCATTAGTGAAGATGGCAGCCTGTGGTAGCACTGATTTTTCAGTATCTTTTACACAACAAAAAACTGAGTGGTTGTCTATATTTGCTGTCATTATGGACATTACAGCATAGATTGTTTAAAAAAAATGTTTTAACAATGTAATTTTAACAATAACTTTAATTTATTCCCATCTACAGTATTAGATTATGATGGTTATTTACACAGAATTAAAGACTCTTGAGGCAGTAAAATGCATTTGCCATAATTTAATAAAGCACCGTGTTAAGGGTTTGAACGCTAAGCAGTGCTGCATCAACATCTGGAAAAAAGCAGCTGTAAAATCTCTGACAGTGTTTAATCAGAGTTCATGTGAGTGGGAGAGTTAGAAAGAAGAAGAGGAACGCCTATTAAAAAATATTTTTCACTTTTATGGACTTAAAACCACTCAGCACCAAAACACAAGACAAAAGAGCAAGAAAGCAACAACCCATTATTTTTTCACATAGTGTTACCTTGTACCAATGTCTCCCACACGTCCTCCTGAGTATTTTTCCTGACTTATTCCCCCCGTTGCTCATAACAGCTCCAGTCTAGTGTGACAAGACTGAAGCAGCCAGCATTGCACTATGTCGTTATCTATTTACAGAAATAATCCAGTCAAAGGAGTTTAAATGTTTTACCAAAAAAAAAAACAGGAAGTTGTTATTATATATATATATATATATATATATATATATATATATATATATATATATATATATATATATATATATATATATGCATGAAGAAAAAGAAAAAAAAAAAAAAAAATATATATATATCACTGATTCTTGAGACTTCGGCAAAAACATGTCCTACTAAGAGTAGTGACAATATCTATGAAAATGAATCACATTTTCAGATTTAGTATACTTAAGGTTGATCATCTGATTCTGTTTTGCACAAATATAACACATTTTTCATATTTTTGTTGATATTTGTATTAATTATTTGATTATATACAAGGCCAGTACCGACAAAAGCACATGTCCTCTGACATGATCATAGTATTTCAATGTAATATTAAACTGTGAAAAAGTTATTTAAAATGCATAATATATATGTGGCATGAACAAGTAAATTGTAAAAAGCATTTAAAACTAAAATCAATTGTTTTTCAAAAATATTTAAATAAGGTTTGTAGCTGCCAAAAATGTGTCCCAGGTTTTCGTCAACACAGTCAGATATTTATAAATATGCATTTAAATCAGGCAACTACATGGCCAGCTGTATTCCTGAGGACCCCTTTCCACTCTGCTACATCCACTAAATGACACAGCATCACACAGGCTCCTGTAAGTTTTCTATTTTTCCAATAATTTTCACATATTTATTGATATTGCTAGTGTCACAAGCATGACGTGTCAACACTGTCTCTTTTGTATATGGAAAATTCTTCTAGATTATGACATAAATGTAAGCATTCTAAGAGTGAATCAGAGCTAGCTAGCAACAGAGAGAAAACAAAATGGCTCCTGTTTAGAACTCATGCATGTTATCTAAAAAACTGTGTTTTTGTCAACACTGTCAGACGTCAACACTGTCAGATTCTCTGTCTGACTGTGGTGACACATATATGACAGTGTTGACAAAAATATCCAAATCATCCACAGTGGAGGCTAAAAATGTAATAATGTAATAATTCATGTTTACAATAAACAGCATTAATAGTAATTTGGTGTGTAATATTATTTCTTTATCCTCTTAATTAACAATGCATATTTTTTCTTCTTCACATAGGCCATGTTTCACATATTCACATTCACAGGTCACATTTCATAATATAAATACAATGTTTGAAGTTAATTTATTTACAAATAAATATAGAATTGAATATACTGGATGATTTACTAATGAAAATGTTGCATGCATTTTAGGGCATTATGGTGAGGCAGGATCTTTCAGTGGATGAGCGGAGGAGAAGAAATAGGGAGTACCAAAGAAAGCGGAGGGAGAAAGTATACAGTGATCCAGAGTTAAAGGAGGAATATTTGAGAAAAGAGTGGCAAAGTTGGAAGATGAGAGTAGAGGAAGGGAAAATAAAGACCATTGCCAATTTAAGTGAAAGAGAAAAGAGGAGTAAGAGAAAAGCTTGGAAAAGAAGACAACAGGTGTCGAGACAGCGTAAAAGAAAAGCAGAACACCCTGAAACTCCACCAGATAGTCCAGTGGATTCAGTGAATATGCAAGAGCCAGCTCGCAGTCGGCAGTCTATAGCAGGGGAAAGAGAAAGAAAGAAAAGAAGAGCAAGATACTCAAGAGAGATGAAAACTTTGAAAAATAAACTGAAAAAGATAACTAAAGAGAAAGACAAACTGAAAAAGCGTTGGCAACGAGAGAAAACGAGACATAAGAAAAGAAAAGAATCACCAAGAAAAAAAACAGAGCAGATGCTACGAGGCAGCAAACTCAAGAACAGCTCTATCAAGAAAACCCTGCTCTTCCACAACTGTCTCATTGACGAATTCAATAAAAATAAAAATAACTTACAGTTCCCCCACAAGTCTGCTCAAAAATCAAACAACTTGACTCTGTCAGGAAGGGTTCTTAAGAAATACCGCTTAATGCACCAGACAAAGCAATTTGGGCTGACATACAACACACTACGAAAAAGAAGAACTGCAGACAAGAAACCAACGTATATTCACAAAATAACCCAGGTGGTTCAGGATTTCTACCATAATGCTTCAAGAATGACGACAGACAAACAGGACACAATAACAAGAAAGAAAGTGAAACATCAGAGAATGATTTTGACTGACACGATATTCAACCTCCACAGGGAGTTCATCAGAAAGGAACCAACTGTGAAAATCAGTTATTCATCCTTCTGTGCTTTACGTCCATTCTATATGACTGCACCAAAACCATCAGATCGAAAGACATGCCAATGCCAGTACCATGAAAATGCAAAGCTGATGCTTGAGGTGCTAAGAACACATAGTATCATCAAATCAAGCAAATTAGAGGATAGTTTTGAACTTGTATGTTGTTCTCAGATGAGTGAGGCATGTCTTTTGCGCTCCTGCACCCGGTGTCTCCAGAAGCAGACAGTTCCCACCCCAGAGCAAGAACTGACCAAAGTCGAGTGGCAACAATGGGAACGAGTTCAGGACCAAACAACAGACAAACTTCATTACAATACAAGACTTGTGAAACACACGGGCACACTGGCAGAGCTCATTAAACTGTATCAAGACAAACTCAAGAGTGAAACGACAACACATGTTTGTCTGGTTCAGAATCAGTCCAGGGAATACAGAAACATGATAAAAAACTGTAATGAAAGCACTGTGATTGTGCATGTAGACTTTTCTGAGGCATGGAAATGCAAATATAGTTCTGAGGTACAGTCATGCCATTTTGGTCAGAACCTTCCACAGCTAAATCTGCACACTGGCATCTATTACACAAAAGAACAAAAAGTAGGATTTTGCACAGTGTCAGAATCCAAGCGACAGGATGCAGCTGCCATTTGGACTTATATGGAACCAGTCCTCAGAGATATCCGTTCCAAATTTCCAAATGCTACCACTGTTCACTTTTGGTCTGATGGCCCTAGCAAACAATACAAAAACAAGAAGAACTTTGCTCTCATCTGCAGTGTTCCTCATACACTGGGTTTCCAGAGAACAACCTGGAACTTCTTTGCCACTTCACATGGGAAGGGAGCCCCAGATGGCGTTGGGGGAACTGTGAAAAGAACTGCAGACAGACTTGTGCTACAAGGCAATAGTATTGAGGATGGCAAGATGTTTCATGACATGGTTGGGAGAAGCCTGAGCACAATTCAGGTCTATCAGATTTCTGAGGGTGACATGCATAAATATGATGCACTCCTTTCTCAACCACTAAAACCTATACCAGCAACAAGAAAAATCCACCAAGTCATACCACACAGAAACAGCATCCAATGCAGATCAATGTCTTGTTTCTGCTGTGAGATGTGCAAGTGTTTCAATGTGACAACATTTCAGGTCACTGAAGACACTCCTGCCAGGGAACCGGCTCAGGAAAATGGTGGCTTCACTGTGACACAGAAGAACAGAGGGCCTTTGGCCATGCTGATGGAGGAAATGGAAGAGGAGCCCTGCCATGGTCCTGATGGGACTGTAACAGATGTACCTGCTAGTGCCATTAATAGTGGCGATTGGCTTGCAGTCATCTATGACCAAAATTGGTGGTTGGCAAAAGCTATCGCTGTCGATGGTCATCATCAAGATGTTCAAGTGGAGTTTTTCCACCCTCATGGGCCAAACACACGCTTCCATCCAAAATCAAAAAAGGATCAATGTTTCATTCCACTGGACAATATACTGGTCAAACTGTTGGGGCCATCAACCCCAAGCCGTGCAAGCAGGACAAGAGACATCTATCAGCTGTCTGATGAAGTCATGGACTTTATAGAGGAGGAGCATATTAATCGTCTCCTACCTGATAAGCTGTAAATTAAATCCAATTTACAATGGAGCTGACTTAACCCTGTTAAGTCTAAACCATGAAATAATTGTCAGATTTGTCAATTTTGAAATTGGACTTTCAGACAAAAAATGTAAAAGAAATATATGAGTCCAATTTTTTTTTTTTTTTTGAATAGGAGATTTGCATAGAAAATTACCTCACATACCGACTGTATCTAATTTGATACACACATTTTCAACACGGTTCTACTATAAAATAAGTTATGAAATATTAAGTAGTTTTACTTTGCATCAATGCAGTAACTGTTCCTATTGAAGTTTCAGTAAAAAAAATTTAGTTTTTCTTACGTTATCTTTTTCAAAATTCGCGACATATGGTGATATTTTGTAATGTTCATGTTTAAGCAGAAGCATACTGTTACAAAAGCCTAATAGTTTATATTTGTAACTTCATTGTTGTTACATAAACTTTGCTATAGCTTTGGTAGTTATTGTTAATGTTGTAATTGTTGTTGCACAAAATAGTTGGGATGGATTTATGCCCTGTTTAAAACTATGCAATTTGGGGGGAAAAAAGCCATAAAACCAGCATTTTTTATTTCTTGGCCATGGCAAGATGAAATCAGGATTTTCATAATGTTCTGCATTCATTTTGAAGGAGAGAGGAGGAGAATTTTATGTTTTTACTCACATCTAGTTGATTTATGCATTTCATAATTTAGCCACTGTCACCACTGTCAGACTCTGTCACCACTGTCAGACTCTGTCACCACTGTCAGATTAAAGTTTTTTTTGTTTTTAAATAGTTTGTTTTAAACCTGTTATTACAAAGTAGGTTATGTATTAAATAAAGCTTTTTCTTTAAATCAAAAAAATGTGTTCATTTGTGTTCAAAAATATTGTTTTCCATATTTAATTCAAATAATAAGACTCACATGATGTCAAACTTTTCAAAGTGCACACGTAAAACAGCATAAAAAGTGATTAAAGGAGAACATTAAATATTTAGAAACATTATTGTGTACTTAAAATGAAGGCACATTCTATGAACTGTTCTAAATCTATATCAGACCAAATAAATAGTAATAATTTGCTTTTTCTTGTGTCTGACTGTGTTGACAAAAATTAAGTGATGACCTGAAAAACACATATTTAATTAAAAAAATAAAAAGTCAGGAGGTTGCACCGAATCATTAGTTAATTGCTGAGAATTTGTTCTATAAACATATAAACTTAGATTTCTTATTGTTAGATCTTTTTTATTTTCAAAATTAAAACCTGTTTTATCCAAATTCTCAAGAATCAGTGATATATATATATATTTTTGTTCTTCTTCATGCAGTCTTAAGCTTGTGGAATGAAAGGCCACCTGTAGTTCCACAAGCGGCAGCAGAAAGCACTTTCTTTTGTGCTCCATTACTTTTCACACTGTGGCAATCATCCAGGAAAATGATAAATCAACATTCTTCTAATGTCCTTTCCGTCACAAATTTACAACCTCAACACACCCCCAGCATTGGCCAATGGCCTTCCCTCAGCAATATACAGCTTTAAAAAAAAAAGGTGCGGTAAGAGTCAAGATGGCGGCTCACCATACTGGTACTGTAGCATCAGTGTATCCATCTCCACCGAGCACAGAGCCGAAGGACATTTTTGTTTGAGATTGTGAACATTGTGAACCTAAGAAGAGAAGAACGCTATAAGAAGAACTCTGTTTAGTTTTTAGTTTGTTTTTTTGGAGTAAAGAATTAAAGTAAACTCATCAAAAACACTACATTGCGTTCAATACAACACTACACTAAATAACAACAGTAAAGTGACATTTGACAAAATCGAAACATTTTTGAATGTTAGGTAAACACTGGTAAGCAATATCTCATCTCACGTCTGTTTATCAATGTAGTCCCAGTCTGAATGAATTAGCCGTGTGTGAGGTGAATTGAGAGGCTCTGGCTCTACGATCACTTTGAGCACTTCAGTTGAGTAGACAGAAATGATGTCAGCACAATGAGGCCCTCCCAACTGCTGCATGCAGCTCACCTCAATACTTGGAAGAACCTGCCCCATAAATGGCCGGCCTTCATAATTCCCCAAGATGAACCTCATGGGCACTGGCCTGAGCACTGGCTGTTTGTAGGTTGACCATTATGGGAATGTGGCACTGGCAGAAATGTGGTCTGCTACAGAAGTAGGAGATCATCTCTGTGCATCATTTTCCTTGGTTCAGTGAAGATGACCTGGTGCATCGCCACAGTTCCCTTTACAGGAGACACAACCTCAGGGACCTCTCCATCAAATCTTCTGATGTCCTCCTCACTCACCCAGAAGAGCTTGACATAATTTCCCCTCTCTGTTAGGAGACTGTAAAAATCTTCTCCGGTCTGGACATCTTCACCCCTTTGGACAGCAGAGTCAGCAGTGCACTTACTGCACCGCCAACTCAATCGGGGGCGCCTTTTTCATGGGACTTCTCTGAGAAGTTCCATGTCACCTGCTGGAAGCCTGAGAGGAAGGGAATGGTGCGGAGCAAATAGAAAAAAAAATATATATATATATATCTCTATATATATAGATATATATATATTACAGTAGGTGACTGGACCATCACTTATATGTAAAATTGTAGGAGATGGATTGCAATTCTTCATCACATCCCTCAGCACTGGCTCCGGGTGGGCCCACACAGCTCCATCATCATGCAGAGATGGTTGCATAGGACTGTGAGCCAGTTGCTGTATAAGCCACATAGTATGTGTGGACTGTGGCCTGCTACCAACGGCTTTAAAAATGAAAAGCCTGTATCACATGGAGGACAACTTAATATTCTCTTAGGCTTTCTTTTAAAGGGACAACGAGGAGTTTTGGAAAAGCAAAAGCATTTTCACACTACATTTATGAGCCTCCGCCGTAGAATTCTTCGACCGGCGCAAGACAGACTCATGTTTTCATTCATCAAGAATTAAAGTCAGAGGTTCAAAGAGGTTCAGTTACCATTGTAGTCCCGACCATAAACGGCAACACGGCGGCGTTATTCTCATGAGCGTCCGCAAAACCGAAAGTAAGGAAACGCTGGTCGGCTCGCCCACCATTTCCACCATTAATTAAAATAACAAAATAACGATAGAGACAAAACGATATATTTATCGAAAATGGAGCCATTAACAAGTGTGGGTAGCATAGATTCATCCACATTAACGTGAGACTTTTTTATAACCAAATAGAAACTCCTCGTTGTCCCTTTAAAGCCCTGCACTCTTTGGATTCTTACAACCGGCTGTAGTGGTGTTTGGCTAGGCTGCTTAAATATATAATACTAATAGTTAAAGCAGAAGTAAGCAGAATATTTGTGTTAATATAAGTCTTAAATAGTTATATCTTCTGACGGCAATCACTTACATAGAGTGTTTGGTCCGAAACACGGGTCTGTCAGTCACTCTGCTATGCTGTAAGCCAAGGAGAAAACGTCTTGTATACTTCCTTGTATCCTACAACCTTTATCCAATGAGGACAGAGAACGGCATGAAGGGCTGTGTGTGCAGCCAAGGGATGTGCGTGAATGTGGTGCGTAGGGACGAGGACCAATAGATCCATGACGAGGGCGGGGACTGCTAACTAACGAAGTTAGCCAAAACGACCGGATCGCTTACTTCTGCTTTAATATTTACTTTATTCAATATCTTACTTGTCTTAACATGTCAAAATCAAATTTTATGACAATCCATACGTAATAGATTTTTTTTCCTTTTCTTTTTTTTCCATTTTCTACCTTAATTACTCTATATTGAGTTCACTTTGACCAGTGAAAAAGGTCTATTGTCAAAAATACAGACAGAAAGATGAATAGATATGTGAAGAAAACACACAAAAAGCTGAACAGCACAGAATGTGATCAAACAAATGGATGAAGGAAATACAGTGTGGTCGCGGGCGTGTGTCTGAGAGAGAAAGAGAAAGTGTGAGAGTCAGGGGTAGACCCCGAGGTGATGATCATGGTGAGGGATTTGTAAATGACCCTGTCTACCCAGCACTGACAGAGAAATAACTTCTGACTTTTCAGCACACAGCCATAGTAGGGAAAAGTGTGTGTGTTCTACAGGACTACCTAGGGGGGAGTAATGGGATTTCTGCCTTTGTGTCTGTGGAGAAAAAGACCAATTGTGTGGATTTGCCCTTGACTGCCACTGCTGCTGCACTTCTTGGTGTTTGAAATATAGCTGTGTGTGTGTGTGTGTGTGTGCCTCAGGACCTGAAAGATTATACTATACATTTCCTTTATGTGCGTCATATACTGTTGCTTGTGAATTATTCAGCTTTTAGACCCCACATTTCCCCCATGTTGTTGTGCTAACAGAAAATTGTTGAAAAGGCAGTTTTTTCTATCAGACCGCTCCCAATAACCAATCACTAAACCCAGTTATGTGTTCACAACCCTTTGGCAGTAGTTAGTGCTAGGACTCTTTTCCAGATCTGGGAAGTATATCACATTTTTCCGGGCAGATCCTCTTCAGCTTGATCAGATTGTGTGGAAAGTGTCTGTGAACTTCCATCTTGAGGTCAATCCAAAGATATTCTTTGTGGTTTAAGCTGAGGTCTAACCGGAGCACTCGAGTAAGAATGCCACACAGCCACCCCAGCCTTTTCTTGGATGTGTTCTTCAGCTCGCTGTGTTGAAAGGTGATACGTTGCCCACCTGCTGCTTTCATACTTCTCACACCACTAATGCTGAGAAACCCTCCTGGCATGCATTGCTGCTTTACTGTAGGTGCGGTATTAACCAGTCGTTTGCCAGTTCACCAGCTGTTGGGGTCTGATATTTTTCCTGTGTTCCTATCTCATCCAGTCTCCTGGCTGGGCGGGGCGGGGCGGGGCTCCTGATCTCCTCACCTCCACCTGCTACCATTCACAGCTACCTGTCATTCCATTGAAGACCTCATCACCACTCCTGCAGCATTTTAGACCCAGTCTCAATAACCAGGACAGGCTTGCCCCCATCAGGACCCTCTGGGAGATGTGGAGACGGCAGCTTCCCCTCCTCTTCAACCCTGACAGAGACGTCACCATAGATGAGCAACTGGTGCCATTTAAGGGAGATGCAGGTTCAAACAATACATGCCCAAAAAACCTGCAAAATATGGGCTAAAGAGTTGGGTAACTGCCGATGTCACCACCTCATATGCCTGGAGATGTGACATATACCTAGGGAAGAGTGGTGATAAGGCAGAAGTGGGCCAGGTTCAGCGTGTCGCCCTGGAAATGACAGAGGGACTTTTTTTTTTTTACCACCTACCCACTTGCTCAAGAGCTCCTGAGGAGGAAAGTCGCCTCGGTTGGAACTGTCAGAAAGAACAAGCCGGAGCTGCCACCAAACCTTGTGCAGGCTAAAGGCCGGGCTGCCCTCTCCTCTTTAGTATTATACAGTAGTATTATGACTACGACCAAAACAAATGTCAGACGCACGGTCATGCACAAGCCAAAGCAGGCGCCATGCGGGTGATGACGTCATGACCCTTTGGTCTGCTGTCATAATAGCAGTGTTAAGGCAAACTTTACTGGACTACATGGAAACAATGTAACAACAAAAAAATGGTGTGAAAGCGCCCTAAGTTGCTGCTTGTTAGCCTTAGAGCTATGCTGGTTAGCATGCATCTTGACATGACTTTGCACGTCAAGGCAGCTACATAACAGCAATGATCACTAACGATACCAAGGAAAATAAAGTAGTGTACTACGACACGTGAAATATTATGGTCTCAATCTTACCTTTAGAAAATACGCTGAATTTTGTTGAGCGCCGTCTTATGTTCCCGCATCTTAAGTTTAACTCAGATGTAGCGATATACCCTGCTTCGCTCCAAAACGGCAGTTGTCTGACGTTAGGGGAGAGTGGGGTAAGTTGTCACACTTTTTACTCTAAGTTGAATTTCTTACTAAGTATGAGCCCAACAGATTTCCTTTCAACATGTGATGGTAGCCTAGAATGTTAGGTAGAAATGGAATTACTTTGTTCTCCCACAGCTTATTCGTATGAAAAGATGTGAACTGTCAAATACATCATGCACACTTGTGACAATTTACCCCGACCCTGGGGTAAGTTGTCACATACTATGGGGTAAGTTGTCCCAATGTTATTTCAATGGGATTTTAAAAAAAAATGGAGATCAACCAAAAATATTAAAAATCACAAAGTAATCACCGCTGTGACAGCTCATACTACATCAAAACATGTCTTTCTAGTTCACTACTATTCAACTGACTCAATTTAGTACAAAAGAACCTCACTGCGGTTGCAATGTAAGTTTGTAAGTTGTCACAATGTGATTCTATTCAGAAAAAGAGGAACAAAGGAGACCAATATAAAATTACAAGGTCACGTTTTATTTCATTGAAATGTAGGCATGAGCACACTGCACACACTGAACTGAATCTTTTCATTGCACACTGAACTGTACATTTGTGAATGTTTCGGTCAACCGACCAGATTGTTATCTTTAGGCCCATCGATGTTAGCCTACTCACTGTCACTTGTCTTCCAGACAGTTATGACAAATGTAGGGTCTGCGCACTCCATCTATGCAGAGGACATGTGCCCACCACTTGCATAATATACACTACTCCCATTTCTCCTTTGGTCGGCTGTTGGAAAAGGGTTCCATGCACATAAGGCATGAGGATGAGGACTCTGCCTTTCTCTTTCTCTTCTTCTCCACAGGTGGTGCAGCTGCTTTGGGGAAGAGAGATTTCTTTTTCTTCTGCAGGCTGGCTGCCTTTTCCTGCTCAATCCTCTCCTTCACTTAAGGCTCCGACCTGCTTGTAGCCTCTCCTTGCTACCACTTTGTTGGGCCGATGGACTGTGGTCACCCCAGTCTCGTCCATGTTCCAAATAGACTGGGGCTCAAACTGATACCTCACCATCACCTCTTCCAAGTTGGAAAAGAATAGGCCAACGTTGTGCCTGTTAAACGCAGAAGCACGTGCCTCGCTGGTGGGCTCCGGGATCCTAATGGACACCTTCGGGTGTCGCTTCAGAAAGCCTCGTCTTCTCCTTGGCTGCCCAGTTGGTTCTGTCTACAAGACCGTTAGCCACAGTAAAATGGTAGGCCAACTTCTGGACCTCAGTAGGAGACAGGCCAAAGTAAATATCAGAGGCACGAATTATGTAGTCCTCTAACTGCTGCTCCTGCTCCTCAATGAAAACCTTCCGGTGTTTGGCATAACCAACTGACAATGCCCGCTTTTCCCAGATTTGTTAAAGAAGCTCTTAGCGCTAAGATTTTCTTAGGAACGCTCTTAAGAGCGCTGTGAAAGAAGAACGTGTTTCCCAGAGTCGCTCTTAGCTTAAAGCAGATATCAGTGGAATGTTTTTGTTAATATAAGTCCTAAATAGTCCTATTTTCCGTCAGCAATCACTTACATGAAGTATTTCAGCCTAAACACGAGTCTCTCCGTCACTCTGCTCTGCTGTAACCCGAGGAGAAAATTTTCCTTGTGGGATACAAGTGTTATCCAATGAGGGGAGAGAACGGCATGAAGGGCTGTGTGTGCAGCCAAGGGATGCGCGTGAATGTGGTGACGTAGCACGAGGACCAATTGATGCCTGACAAGGGCGGGGGCTGCTAACTCATGGTGCGTTCAAGGAAACTCGTACTTTGTGTTTTTCCTTCCTGTGAAGTCATACCAGTTCGATCTGGTACGAGTTCACGGGTCGGAAAGTTACGAGTGGCCGTTATAGGGAACTTTCACAGACAACAGGACGGTAAAAACACGAGCTACGGGTTACCTGGAACGCTACCAAGTCGTAGTTGTGACTTGAAGCTGTAACTTACGGTTTCAAAAGCCTGCCTTGAACACAGCATTAGCCGAAACGGCCGTGCCGATGATATC
>NW_028220851.1:0-3375 GCF_045865225.1 Trachurus japonicus | reverse complement strand
AGGCTTGGGCGGTATTACGGTAATACCGTATACTGCAGGTGTTTAAAAATAGCAACGGTATCAATTTCAATACCGTCATGAAAAAATGCAATGCACTTATAGGAGATAAATAAAAGTAATTTAATGTCTAAAATTGATTATATGTCCAGTAGCACTTATGTGTGGTTGAATTTTCAGTTAGTTAATATGTTTTAGCCTACTTTTACCTGCCCCCCCGCCCCCCCTCCCCTTCCCCCTCCCCTGTCGGACACGTTCCGTCATAGTCACTCTCACTCACACACACATCACACAGCCAGATCGCTCTGCCTCTGCTCCATGACACTGTGACTGATCGCAGGTGAGCGCTGTGGGACGGGTCCGCTAATCGTTGAAAACAGCCCTACGTCTCCAAACCAGAAACGTCTGGAACATCGGAAAAAGTCGCTCTTGACAAGAAAAAAAAAAAAAAAAGGACCGGACCTGCCGTGCCGTGTAAAAAAAAAAAAAGAAAAACTGACAGGGAGTGCGTGTCATGAGTTCCTGTATCTGGCCCTTCAAAATAAAAGCCCTATAGCCTTTCATGTACAGTTCGGTCATATTGATTTTGACTTAATTTTGACAAGACAGGGCTCCAAATGTTTTTCTTTTCTTTTCCTGCGACCAATCGACCAATGAGATTTTGGTCTGCTATTGTTTAGCCCTAGTATTCAGTTTCTGAATGGTGAAGACACAAGCCAATGTTTGGTAATGCCACTTACGTCATAATTTTTAATTAGTCACGGTAATACCATATACCGTGGTAAAATGTGGAGGAAGTTTGACGGTATCAAAATTTGGATACCGCCCAAGCCTAATGATCACAAATGTAAAGGCTTTCGTTTGCCATTTGTGATCATATATTTGGTCTTTTTTTTTTCTTCTTTTTTGTCAGCATATATCTTGTCAAGGCTGTGGAAACTTAACTATGCTTTATGGTAAAGCATAGTTCAGTTTCCACAGCCTTGACAAGGCCATCTCTCCAAGGCAGGGTTGGAGAAGTTTTGAGAGATGGTGTTGTTTGGTGTGTCCAGGCAGGTGTAGCCAAGTGTTAAGAAGCCAAGAAAGGTGTTTTAAGACAAGTTGGGATATGAACGGAGTGGGAAGCTTGTTTGTACATTACATTGTGGTTGTTATATTAATCTCAGAATTACAATAGCACCAGAAAAACTATTAGATGCCTCAGTAGCAGCCAAGTTTGCAGAGCTTTGCCCAGCTTTGCCCATCGAAAGCTTTGCCCATCCATCATCTATTGACAGCCCAGTGCTGTCAATGGATGATGGATGATGTTGTTCTGAGAGCTGTAGCAGAGGGTATCACTTCACAGTGATTTTGATGATAGCAATGATGTCAGTATATCCACTGGGGTTCATCTGGATGTATGTTAATCAGGACAGAGTCGAGTAGGGTATAAATGGGGTTTTTTTTCCACATGGTTTTTGTTGGCATCTTTCAACAGACACACTACATCATTTAAACTGAGACAGGTATATCATTGGGACAAGATAATACTTTCAGAGGGGTCATTGATAAGTTGTAGTGATCATTCAGCAGATGATTAACTCTACTTGTGTATTACAAGTTTGGACATCAGGGTGTTATAGTTGGTTAAGTTGTCCTCCTAGTGTCAGCAAGCAGCCAACCTGCCGGTCAGTCATATCATTTAAACAAAATGAAACAGAGCTGTTAACTGACAAAAAACAAATGAACAAAATAAAAGATTGTTAAATGTGCTTATTGTGTGGCAATAAAGTGCAGTGAATCAGTAGGCTATTCATTTCACTGAACTGAAACAACTTGTAAAAACAACAATAACCACAGATAAAGAAGAAAATCATACTCTTTTGGGGATTATGATGATACAATGCAGAGTATGATTCATGGCCATCATATGAGCTGTAGATCATATTTTATTGTCCAGTTTCCTCACAAACTTTACTACAAGTGCTAACCAGATCCATAAGTTCATGTTGTCAATGCGCCAAGCTCCTCTAAGAATCTATATTGTAATTCCCTCACTGCCCCTTTTCCTGCATGCTCCATTTAATGCTTAGCAACGGCAATTTACTTCCATAACATGACAACATATTCATGATTTTCCATCAGTAGGGTTAGACTACCTATCTGATTTGAAGGATCAGATCATAACATGAAAACTTTAATGCACTTTGTGCATTTTTCACTCACTTAAAGGGCTCTAATTTTGCCGCGCCGCGTCAACGGGGTGTGTCCAGGCGTACTTTGCAATTTTCGTGCACGGCGCAGCGCAATCCCACTTCCTTCCCTCCCACCGGCGTAAGTGGCAAAGAGGGAGGAGAGAAGGCGTGGAGTGGGTTTAACACAGCCGACTCCATTCTTCACCAATCAAATAAGCTCCTCTCCTCACCTTTAAATGCGCCGCGGGTGAGGCGCAGTGCAGGTTTCATTTCACCATGGAAGAAGGAGACAGCAGTGTTAGAAGGCCAAACTTCTCCCAGGAGGAAACTGATGTTCTTGTCTAGGAGGTCCAAGCTCGCAGTGTTCGAATATACAGGGGTTAAAGTTCTCCGTCACCACGACGGATCTCCGTCAATGGGAAAAAATGAGGGGTTTACTAATGCTGCTCTCAACCAATAAAACTAGCCAGGACCGTTGTATTAACCTAGTGGTTCTCAACGGGGAGATGTGGGGGGGGGGGGGCGAGCACAGGAGGGGAGGGTGGGGGGAGGTAATTTGCAAAAAAGATTTCACTCCCAAAAAAATTATTTTTTTTTGCCAGTGACATGCAGTCATCCACCCTCGCAGTCATCCACCCTCACAGTCCTGCTCTTGGGACATCCACGGTTGCTTTTTAGTCCCAGTCCGTCCCTGCTTTCATCAGTGTTAATGCATGCCAACAGCCTTTGATCATTTGACACCTCCTCCTACTGTGCCGCCACACCCATCTTGGCGTACCTCAGTCTACCAAATTACCAAATTTGCTTCGCACAGTGCTGCGCCGGACGAAATTACCACTGCGCCGGCTGCACCAGGCTATGCCGCGCTGCGCCACGAAATTAGAGCCCAAAGTCTTAAAGACTATCTGAGAGTTTTCTCCATCACTGAAGATAATTTCTGGACAGGAGCAGGGTTATTGTCAGTATTGTTTACAAGACAGGAGGTCATACTACTCTCTCTAAGCAGCAATGTGTCTTCATAACAGATTGGAGGCTACGATGAGTTGCTATTGGAAATAGACAAGACGGGTCAGAGCTAACTGGCTAGCATGCTAATTGACAGGTAGGAGCTAACTGGTCGGCATGCCAATAGACAAGACAGGATGGAGACTATGTTTTGGCATGCTAGTTCAGAGCTAACTGGTTAGCATGCTAATAGACAAGA
>NW_028220850.1:0-6455 GCF_045865225.1 Trachurus japonicus | reverse complement strand
TGCAACAGGCCCATAAGAGCATGGTTGGCCATGTTCAGGTAAAGGCTGAGCTGAGATTTTACTAATTATAGTGACAGCTTGAGCAAGGTGCTAATGACAGTCAAGACAGTGACACACACACGCACACGATAAATCATCTAAAACATGCAAATTGGTAAAATAAAAACCAGCCCATCACAGTTACCAACTAAAATCTAAAATTAGAGCTAGAAGCTGATGGCTGAGCTGTAGTAAATGGTGACAATAGAGAAAGCCAAATGGACACTCTGGTGGGCAGCTCTCTCAGACAAGACACGGGGGGGGGGGGGGGGGGGGGGGGGTGAATCTTCAGGTATAATGGACATGGCATTACCTATATCAATTCAAATTATGTAAATTGAATCTGAATAAGAGTCCCCCCAAAAAAGTTTAATTTAAGATAATCTCTGAATATCCTTCCTCCTGTCCTACTTCTTCTCAACATGCCACAAAAATAAGATCTGTGAAATTTGTTTTTACAGTGAATAAGTGTACAAATCTTGGCTGTGAACATCGTTCTGTCTGTTGTTATTACAGTTTTATCAAGCAGCAATGCCAGTGGCCTTTGGTGTTACAGGGAAGAGAATTGCTGCCGTCTAACCAAATGCTCTCTATCCTTGAGTTGTCTGAGTGAAAATATTGTTCCTTCTCTTCATTGTCCTGCTCTCAGACCCTGAGCTCCACCGGCTTTCTGTCTCTCACATTAACAACAAAAGCACTTGAAAATTTTTATTTCTTGCATCTACTCACCAAATAACCAAGCATGTCATTAATGAGACTGTTATGCTCATGGTGACATTTTGTGGACACTTTATTGGACATTTGATCATGCTGCAAATGAAAGTCCAATCCACACTGAGTATTCTTAAAAACTACTTAAATACTGTGGTTCGTCTCACAGAACAGACGCAGACACATTTTTATTAAACATATAAATCCACACCAACTGAGACACCCTGAGACCTTGCTTTTTTTAACACTGGCATGTCCACTGAAGCATGATCTTCAGAAAGCAGCTTAAATCAGAGAAATCTCCCACTGTTCATGTGTTGGACCTATTTTAATGGTGTCTGTAATGACTCATCCGGCCTCCCAGTGTCACCATGAGCTGTCTGGTTCCGCTGTAGGCAAATCCTCTCACCCACTGCTGCAGCAAAATCAATCAATCCATAAATTAAAAAAAATGAAACAAACAATGTGGTGTATAATCCTTATGCAGCCTACCTGAAAAATTGTTTTTTAAAAAAGGCAGTTTGTCCTCTCAGCTGTTGTGGAGCTGCTGCTGACAGACACACTCCTGGTTCTGAGGACACAATGGGCCCTAGTTTGCTGGCGCAGCGCAGGTGGCGCAAGGTAACGCAGCTGGTCTAATGCAAGTTTCGACCAGCGCAGCCTAGTGCAAAGTCAGATTGGAAGATTGGTAGATTGCGCTGCGCTGAGATAGGCGTGGCCGCGCAGCAGGGGGAGGCGTCACAGATTCAGCTTGGTGCAGTGGAAGTTTTGTGTGAAAATGTCCCGCCGAGGTTGCGCTGAAAGCTCGCCACCTCAAACCAGGTCTACTCTCAGCGCAGGGCGGAGCGCAGCAGGTGCAGTGGAAGTTTGGCTGACTGACCTGCAGTGCACACACGTCACCAAGACCTCACAGGCAGATCTCCACAGTTCCAGACACATTTCAATGCAATAAATATCCACAATAACCACTATTTAATGCAACTAACGGAATCAACACGTGAATTTATATCTATATAGATTATCCCGTCACATCTGACGTCAGATCAAAGCAGAGATCAAAGGCTGTGGCACGCGTAATGGAAACTCCACCTGAATTAACACAGCAGGGACGAACTGGCACTGAAAAGCAGCTGTGGATGTCCCAAAAGCAGGACTGAGGGTGGATGACTGCATGTCGCTGCCGTGTTGAGATACCACTCTGCCCTTGTGATGATGCTTTATTTATTTATTTACTTATTAATTCATTAGCGCGAGCGACCGCGTCACGCAGCCGTAATGAAAAACAAAACACAAATCATTATCTCTCTTAGTCCACCACAACAGCCTCGGTATCAGATAGTCAGTATATAGCCTACTACAGTATACTCAGCATCTCTACACTCTAAGAAATGAAATGTTGGTTTTA
Organism: Trachurus japonicus; assembly: GCF_045865225.1. Classification (NCBI taxonomy): domain Eukaryota; kingdom Metazoa; phylum Chordata; class Actinopteri; order Carangiformes; family Carangidae; genus Trachurus; species Trachurus japonicus. The sequence goes on along the minus strand of NW_028220850.1, from coordinate 4,300 downwards.
CTTAACCGAGTTATGTCAACCGGTCCCACGAAACTGTGTTGTTTAAATAGGAAAAGCAATATACTATTAATGTGAATAACACATATTAAGTAAATCCAACTTAACTATCTTACTTTAAAGCTACATAATATCACCAAATTGCATAACCACAACAATGTTATGTTGGTTTTACTGACACCTCATTCAATTAACTTAATATGATTGAGTTCAATTTAATTAACTCATATTATTAGGTTTGTGTTAATACGATGACTCAAATGAATACAATTTAAGTTGCTTAAATTCAGTTAATCCTTTATTTTACTCAGGACTGGAAGCATTATTATTACAAATAACAAAGTCATGAGTACAGTCTAAATGTATGTAACAACACCCATCCCTGACCAATATCCCCAAACATGTGGCTTTCTTTACAATCACAAACATTAATGCATTTTTATCAGTTGTATGTTTGCTGTTGGCCTCTTGTTTATGTTTCAGAGTGTTTGTGAAGGTGTTTTATGTTAATGTACTGTATGAGTGTTGTATGCTGCATTGTGTGCTGAATGTTTGTAGCTGTATGATGATTTTGCATGTGTGGATGCTGCTAAGTGTGTATGTGCGTGAGTGTGTGTGACTATTCAACTAAATAATACTGCATAATTTACTGCAAATAATCTTACTTTGACCTCCACCTAAATGGAATCCAACTCTGTACACAGGTGGGAGTGTCAAACACAAGTACAGACAAACAAAATAACATGTTGAAGATTAACAGTTGTGTCCAGCATCAGTCCACAGTCCAAAAACATTCAGTTTTTTTTTTCTTGAGTAAGAATCATCAGAAAGCCAAGCACAGTTCTTATCCACAGTCTTGCTGGCAATCTTTGTCCTTGATGAACTGCACCGTAGTAGAGAACTTGTTTCCATCATGGCAGGTTCTTGGGATAGATCATGTCTAAACAATACGTCGATTGACCCAACGGGGCTGCACAGCCTTTTGCCACATCTCTCAGGTCTTGTAGCACTGTACATCCTTCAACGATGATGCCAACATCCACAGGCGGATCTGTTCCGTCTTCTCCCTCTCGTTTACACAGCGTGAATTTCCAAATCCACTTCCTCCACTTCTCCCACTCCACCAACAATCAGCATCCTAATGGCAGAAAGAAACAGTATTAATCAAGCATGTGTATTATAAATGTTATTTTGTATTAGCATTTGATTGAGTCTTAAAAGAATAAGACTTTTAATTGTGTTTTTCTTGTCAGGAAATCACAAGTAATCATGACAGCACAAACCCAGAATTTTAGGAATTTTTGCAAATTAATTAAAGAAAAAACTGAAATAAAATACCTGAACATAAGTATTTAGACCCTTTACTCTGACAAAGATCACTGTGGCTGAGCTCCAGAGATCCTGTGTGGAGATGGGAGAAAGCTCCAGAAGGTCAACCATCACTGCAGCCTCCACCAATCTGGTCAGTATGGAAGAGTGGACGGACGAAAGTCTCTACTCAGTGCAGACACATGAAAGGCTGCATAGAGTTTGCAAACAACCACTGAAAGGCTGTGAGTAATGATGATGGTTGACCTTCTGGAACTTGATCCCATCTCCACACAGGATGTCTGGAGCTCAGCCACAGTGATCTTTGGGTTCTTGGTTTCCTCTCTGACCAAGGTTCTTCTCCAACTGTTCGGCTCAGAGCTGTAAGGCCTTCTTTATACAGGTGTGTACCTTTCAAATCATGTCCAAACTATTTAACTCAACACAGCTAGACTCTAATGAAGTTGTTGAACCATCTCAAAGATGAAAAAAATAATTTGACGGCACCTGAATGACCTACGTGAGTGTCAGAGCAAAGGGTCTAAATACTTAACGTTCAGGTGATATTTCAGTTTTTCTTTAATTAATTTGCAAAACTTTCTAAAATTGTGGGTTTGTGCTGTCATGATGGGGTAGTGTTTTTTTTTTAACATAAAGCTGCAACATTACAAATAGTGACAAATTTAAGGGGTTCGGAATACTTTCCTCATACCCATTGTATGTCAACAGTGTTTAAAAAAAGATTTTTCTATATTAATCAACTAAATCTAAAGCTATGTTTGATCGACAGTGTCATAACTTACCATATACTCCTTGACAAGGTTGTCAAGATATCCATTTAAGTATGCATTCTGGTCTTCTTCGATTCTTGGCCTCTGTGGGAGACCAAAAACAGATTTTAATAAACCTTTTTAAATGGTTTCTGATTTGTGATTAGTAACATAAGAGTGACATAAACTAGAGGAATATAGAATTATGAAACTGAATTAAAAACTATGTTAATGATAGATGCTCATGAGTTAAAGCATAAGTAAGCGATATATTTGTGTTAATATTAGTCTTAAATAGTTATATCTTCTGACAGCAATCACTTACATAGAGTGTTTGGTCTGAAACACGGGTCTGTCAGTCACTCTGCTCTGCTCTGAGCCCAGGAGAAAACTTTTCTCGTATCCTACAGTTTTTATCCAATGAGGAGAGAGAACGGCATGAAGGGCTGTGTGTGCAGCCAAGGGATGCGCGTGAATGTGGTGACGTAGGGACGAGGACTGTTATGGTGCGTTCAAGGAAACTCGTAACTCGTGTTTTTCCGGCCTGTGAAGTCGTACCAGTTTGATCTGGTACGGGTTCACTGGTCGGAAGTTACGGGTGGCCGTTATAGTGACTTTCACAGGTAAAACAGGTCGGAAAAACACGAAACACAACAAGTCGTAAGTTGTGACTTGAAGCTGTAATTTACGGTTTCAAAAGCCTGCCTGGAACGCAGCATTAGCCAAAACGACCGGATCGCTTACTTCTGCTTTAATAATAATGAATTTGATTATGATAAGGGACTAAAACATTTAAACTTGATTCAAACTCAAAAAACAAGGGAAAGAGGTTAAATATAGTAATACCAAACAGCTTCTTTATGTTAAGAGTAAATGCTGAGGGTACACACCTGGTCCATGGCTACCAGGATTGGGCTGATACTGCGTGTTGTTGCCCCTCCCGTCATCATCCTGTTGGGTCACAAGGGTCAAAAGCAGGGAGTCGGTGGTAAAGTGGGTGGACTCTGCATTTACCTGCAACAGATAGGACAGAATTTCACATGAAACCAAAAATGATCACATAATGTGGAAGTGTAAACATAAACATCTGTTTTAGTGACTGGTACCTGGTAGGAGTGACGTTTGCACCTCCACATCCAGAGCCTAAAAAGAAGAGAGATTTTTTACAATATGATATAGCCTAACATTTAAAAAAAAACTATCTAAGTGTTACACTTACAACAGTGGCACAATATTTCAGTGGTACACCCTGAACTAATTTATCCCTACCAAACGTCAGAGATAAACATTTTAATCACCAACATTGCCATACAGCCTTATGGGAGAGAAGTAACATTAGTAGGCTACTTTAAAAGCACAAATCTGTTAAACACAAAACACTCCTGCGTCACATAGAACGTATTGAAACTGATACATTATTTAAACCAGAGTCTCTGAAATTAATTTTCATGTCACATCTTTAGCGTGACCCACAACGTGTTTTAATTAACTTAAGTTAAGGTATCCACAACACCTGCATGTCTGTTGCAGGGCTAACAGCTAAAACTTTCCACATTGCATACAAACCTATCACTCACTCAGCACGATCTGTGTAACCAAAAACACCACAGCTACACTCCTGTTAGGTGTTATAAAGTAAAAAAACAAAAAAAAAACAAATCGCTGACGGCATGTTTTTTTTTTTATACCAAGTGACGAGCCCACAAGAACGTTGCTAACGTTAGCAAGAAACCGTGTGTGCATTTTAAGCTAGCAATGACAATTACCTAAACTAAATGACCGAGTGCAATAAAAACTGAAAACTCTTATCGTCGGTTGGCACAACGTACAGTTTAACACTATTATTTAGGAAACTTTTGTACTTACCAAATCTTTTAAGGACGTTGACTTCCCCCAGAGCTGTGAGCACATTGCACTGCAGTGACGGTTGAAAGTGAAAGAAAGTAACGTTACCCTACTGCGCATGTCTGACACCTGCGTGGGCATGCATGTCTGATTTAATTGAGATAGTTATGTTAGTTTGAACATGCTGTGTTTTGTAGCCTTAACATCTCATTTTATTACGTTATTCCAAAGAAACCTTATTATGTTTTAAGTAAAAACCTAATAATTATAGTAATTTCACCATAACAAAGTGACATAGTATGAACAACATGGCAATTTCATTTCTTAGAGTGTATCACAGAAAAAAAAGAGACGGACAGAGAGAGAGAGAGAGAGAGAAA
>NW_028220849.1:0-20871 GCF_045865225.1 Trachurus japonicus | reverse complement strand
CCTCCTGAGACCCTGCGTCCTCATACGAGGACATTACATTTTTGCCTCTTAGCACCATGATACTCCATTTTTAAAAACTTTGACCTGTTAGCCACATTTATGGACACTGCCTGCACCAACTTATGGTGATATCACAAATTTCACCAATTTCTTTGGGGGTAAAAAATGGCGGGAATTTCAGCCGGAGCCTTCTATGGCAGTTGCCAGAAGATAAAAGACCAAGATAAGAATTAAATCCAAATTTTATGAATGAAACCAGTGTATTTATGTACAACAATGTCTCTGTCTTCATATGGCATTAAAATTTGACACATTTTAGTAATAGTAGCAGACTAGGACATCAATAAATGTCACGTCCTCGTTTGAGGACGTTGGGACTATGTTATGTTATTAAAGAAACATGTTGTTGTCTTTTTTTTGTGATATCACCACAAGATGGCACAGGCAGTGTCCCTAAATGTGGCTAATAAGTCACTAGGTAAGATAAGTTTTTAAAAATGAGAGTATCATGGTGCAAAGAGGCAAAAAATAATGTCCTCGTATGAGGATGCAGGGTCTCAGGAGGATTCACATTTCTTAAAAACTACTTGTTATTACTTGACCGTTCCACTTCAGACTGATAGTACTTGACCTCAGGATGACACTCAGAAAAAATCAGGCCAATCTGATGTGGCATTTTAGAATAAGACCCCTTTGAACTTCCATATGTCACTGTATTCTATATACAGTAGGAGTCATTGTTTTTCGACCCGATGTCCTCGTATGAGGACACTGATTTTTGAGAGAACTACTTATTGTAGAAAGCTGAAATTTTGAATTTACACAAATTGGGCCCTTCTGGTCCCAAACAGCAAATACAGTTTTTTTATGTTGAGATAGTCCCAGTGTCCTCATATGAGGACATCATTTTTTGCAAAAACTACTTCCTGTACAAAGACAAACTTTAGGTACTGTACTTATTAGGTCCTACTTATCCCAGATAGCAAGGAGAAATAAAAAATGCACACCAGAACAAAGCTCGGGTCTCAGGAGGTTAAGCAGAAGGAAATGGCAGAAAGACAGAAATATGAGAAATATTCTCCAAACACTGAATAACAGTGATTTAATTCAGCGCTACATATTAGCCTGTGCATTGGTAATGTTTGTGGTCGACCTCCCATGAAGGTAAGCGCAGCATTATAATGTTTAACTGGAAGAAAAAAAACTATCAGCATGTGAACACCGCACAGATCTGAATGTTCAAACAATTTGCAGCTTATTTTAAATCTGACTCACAATTTATTGAACTTTAAGTTGCTCATAAACTTATTTTCACAATTACTCCATGGCTGTGTCCAAAATCACCCCCTATAGTTCACTAAACTGTATACTGTAGTGACCATGTCATTTTGTAGTGGTGTCCAAATGTTTAGTGATTATTAATGTTCACTATATAGTGCACTCAATGTATCCCACGATTCACCGCAAACATCCGATGGTCACTAACTCAAGCAAGGCAGTGTAGTGTCCAAAGTGTTTTTCATTTGACCAGTGAGTTCACTAATAGTCCTCTATATTGAATTCACTATAGGGAATGAGTGAGTGATTTTGGACACAGCACATGTCTTAATAACCTAGTTCTGTGATTGGTGAATTTCACTGTCCATTCTATCCCATTACTAGGAGTGCATTTGGGGTTTTTCTCCTCCTTTTTCTAACAACCAATCAGAGCAAAAAAAAAAAAAGAATGAGTCATCATCCCTAGCAAAGGGGTCGACCACGCTTCCTCACCAAGATAAAGGTTTCTGTCCTCCTCCTTCCTGTCCCCTTGCTCAGAGTTGCTCTCAGACACTTCCTCAATCACTCTTAAGCTAAGATTCCTTGCTAGGATTTTTTAGGCTGAGTCAGGATCTCTCTGAGAATCTTTGTGAATACAGGCCCTCATTATACAAACACAAGTAGCCAAATGCCTGGAAACACGACTTCACAAACAGGCAGCGAGCATTCAGTCGTGTTTGCTTATGAAAGACCACACATTTCCATTTGTTACACAGGAGCACTGAGGGTTCACCACACACACACACACACCTTCACCCCAGCCACAGATGGTCTGGCTTCAGCCTCAGACCTTGTCAACTTCTTAGAAATGCCTCTGTTGTTTGGCCTCCACCGACTCAGTGGAGCATTTAACAGTTGAAGAGTCAGATTCTGTGACATGGGCAAGTCGCAGACTCTGTCGATGTAACCTTCTGGTGCTGGTGATGTTGCATAGTGGGTTTATCAGGGATGACACGCTTCACAGCCGCCTGACTGGAATCAAACCATGGTCATTACACTGACGTGTCAGGTGCTGCAGCCTCTCTACTGCAGCACAACAGGGCTTAGAGGAGATGAAATTAGAGATTAGTGAATAGTCACAAAAGGAAACATTGGTGCAGAATTAATACATGTGCTTTATATGCATCATATGTGAGATCTATCAACTCTTCTGTGTGAAGTTTGGAACTCAAAGGTTCTCAAAGCATACAGGCAGTAACACATGTTATTTAATTATATTTGGCAGAAATTGTGTTATGCAGCTGCACTAAGCCTCCAACCTGAACATTATTGGTTCACTAATATTATAATACAAGTTTATAATAAGTTTGGTTTGGAAAGATTAAAAGTTGTTTAAAAGACTCAGGGAACTTTCTTTTCAAATAAGGTTAAAAAAAAAAAAAAAAAAAACACGGTCAGGTGCACTTGTGTAGCCCTCTGGTGTATTCTGGAAACTGGCAGGCTGATGATGGACTGAGTGGACTGAGGTCCTGATAATGGACAATGTGTCCTGACTGATAAACACCTCTGGGAATGCATGTCTTTTTAAAGCTTATAACGTTCCACTTTTTTTCCCTCTCTCTCTCTTTCTCCTTTTAACACCACAGGTGCATTGGGACGACAGTAAATCTCATTTGTCTAATTTCATCAAATTTCAAGTCGGATGAAAAAAAGAAAAGTAGGAAAATAATAACGGTTGAAATAATAAATCAGTTCAACAACGGCACGATTTCAGGCCTACGGGCTTGAACCTCTGCGAGAAATTATGCTGAAGAAAATTACATTCCCTGCCCTCCCATAGTGAAATAACAGTCGTCCCATCCACATCGGGCTGAGGTGTTAATACCTCCTATTGCCTGGAAAGACTGTTCTAGCCTCCAAAATGTAATGAGATCCATTATGTGAAAAATGTATAATCACTATGAATGCTGATGAGATACTGTGTTAAAGATACATTTCAGACATTACTATAAATGAGGCTAATATTGACACGGATGACACACGATCAGCATGCAGCTGCAGGCGGTGAGACGGTCCAACGCTGTCTCTGAGGGGGAAAAGAAAGTAATCCCCAGTAGACCAGACTTCTCCAGACAACACAGCCACCACACGCTCTCTTGAAATTCAGCATCTCCTTTGAAGCAGCTGAATCATTTACTGTTTTCCTCGGTCAGAGGAAAACATCAGTGTAACGTCTGTGTTAATAACATCTTTCATTTGCAGCAGCTTATCTCCTTTGAAACAGTCCAAAGCACAGACGATGGTCATGATTCCTCTTCCATATTTCTGCAGACATCTTCCCAAATGCCTTTCTTTCCTGTCTGTTATGTGCGACAGACTGTTGTTTTATGGCAGACTGCTGCTGCTCTCTGGGGACATGTATACATAATCTGATGTATTAATTATTCTCTATGGGCAGCTCACACAGCAGAGTGCAACATAATGTAAGATTTATCAGTTATATAAGCTATAAAGAGTCATAAGAATAAATTAAATGTAAAAAAACAAATAGGAGGTTTTGTACAAAACTATGCAAAGTACATTGGAGTTCAAGAATTGACAAATGACAAAAAACAACACTTGGATAACAATGTACAGTTACATGTATTCCACAATTGAGTTATCAATTGAATTAAAGAAGAAAGTGGAAATATATTTTTTTCTTTTCCAAGATTGAGGTTGCTGTTCTGTAGTAAAATACTCTTTGTCCTTTAAACAATAGAAAAACTTGAACTGGAAGCACTTCTGCTTCCTCTATAAAGGAAACAAATTCTGTCCCTTTTCCACAAATTTAAATAGTTCCCAGGTGTCTTAAAGACATGTCTGTGACATGCTTTGGTCAAAATACCGCAAGGATCAAAATCACAGCTCTTTTCATCCTCTCAAAACAGCCCTGTTTAGAACGGCTGGTTTCAGTGCCTGTCCCTTTAAATGCAAATGAACCACTGCTTGTCCCGCCCTGCCCCTCTACCGGTCCCAGGTAGAGGTGGGATTATGCACATTTGAAAACGAATTACATTATTGAAGACAACTGAGGGAACAGCTCATAAAACCACATGGATTTTAACCTGAAAACTATAGATTTTTTTGGTCAATTTTCACATTTTGGGGGCCAGAAGGCTAGCCTCGTAAACCAGCCTCTCGCGGAAATGAATTTCATTTCATTTCTCGGGAGAGTCTGGCCTTATCCCCCCTCTAAGCGTTTGGGGTGGGCGGGAGCTGGGCGGGAGCTGGGCGGGAGTAGTAGCAAAGACGGTTTAATATCTTTGGTAGTAGCGTTGACAGACAACCCCATTCAGCCAATCAGCAAGTTGGTGTAGTGACGGGGCTTTGCACCAGTCGGTCCCTGATTGGCCAACGTGCTGTGTCAATCACAGCGGGCGACGCTGATGGCTCGGCCTTCTGAGGGTTTCAGTCCAAACGCTTAGAACGGGGATGAGGCCAGACTCTCCCTCGGAATGAAATGAAATGCACTTCCGCGAGAGGCTGGTTTACGAGGCTACCAGAAGGCAAGACAAACACCTAAATATATGTTAAAGAGCCTTCAAAAAGTGATATTTCCATAATATGCCCCCCTTAAGAAATTAGGCCCCAACCACCACGATCCAGAAGTATGTGGACGACACTACAGTGGTGGGACTAATCAGGAAGGAGGACAAAGCTGCATACAGGATGGAGGTGGAGCAGCTGACGTCTTGGTGCAGGTCTCGCAACCTGTTCCTCAATGTCAGTAAGACAAAGGAGATGGTGGTGGACTTTAGAAAAAGCAGCAGGCCGGACCTTAGCCCCCTCATCATCAACGGGGCTGCGGTGGAAAGGGTAAACAGTGTTAAGTTTCTCAGAGTTCATCTGGCAGAGGATCTTTCCTACACCACTAACACTGTCGCCATCACTAAAAAAGCACAGCAGAGACTTCATTTGCTCAGGAGACTGAGGAAGGTCGGTCTCCCCACCGTCCATCTGACCACCTTCTACAGGGCCACCATGGAGAGTATCCTCACCTACAACCTCACCTCCTGGTTTGGCAGCTGCACTGACAACGAGACTATTTGAATGTTCTGATTTCTGCACTGCTTTTAATCTAGGAGCACACAATTTCATCTCTTTGTACACCGTACAAGAAATGACAAATAAAAACCTTTGACTTTTGAGAATGACTCCTGTTTTCAAAGAAATTCACATCTACACCTATAGGTGGTGTTTAGCTCACTTGGTAGAGCTGCAGCCCCATGTTGAGGCTACAGTCCTGCAGGCAGGCGGCCCTGGTTCGAATGCCGCAGCGGGCAGCCCTTTACTGCATGTCATTCCCCCTCTCTGCCACCCCATTTCCTGTCTCTCTCTCTCTCTCTCTCTCTCTCTCTCTCTCTCAACTGTGCTATCGATTAAAGGCAATACAAAAGCCCCCAAAAACCACCCTGCTCTCAGAACTTGCCGGTGTCAGAACTTTCCAGCTCGCCCCCCTGGTCCTGGTCCAGCCCCTGTGCCAAAACCTCATCTTCCTTCTCCACATGTAAACTCGAAAACAACGTTTTGAAAAGTCGACTGCCCAGAAGGCATTTTTGAAAATATCCGTTCTAAGGGCCAAGATTGCCGTTCATGTGGATGACGGGCCCAAATGTATAGAAATGTATCTGGTTCTGTGTGGACATGGTCTGAGAGTCAGTCAGACTCAGACGAGGAGTATGTGACCAGAATCAGAGACGGGCAGATAAGAACAGTTAGTGTAGTCAGCCACTTGAGAGCTTATTTTGCTCATGATGATATGTCTTATATTAGATAAAAACAGTAAACAGTGAGTAAAGTGACTTTGTCTGGGAGTCACAGATATGGCTCCGTTGATAACAGCCACAAAAAATGGAAAACAGTCAATCATTCAAGTGATAAATTGCCTTTTCTTAAATAAACCAAACACATACACATCAAAGCTCACTCACATGTGTATGCATTTATTTATTGGTAAATGACAGGATCCAATCAAACGGAAATAAGTATTTTAATTGAATTAACACTTTTAAACAGTTTCTTTTTGTTTTGTTTTTATATTAAAGCTCTACTCTGACATCAAAGTGAGTTTTGTTATTTCATGAGAAATAAACTGCAGGTACAACAAAGCTCTTAGTACTCTGTGAGTGATGTATTCTAAAGGATAACCACTTTTCATTAACAATCTCATGGAAACACCAAAGCAAACAACAAATGTATCCCACTAAAAAGCACTGTGTTCACAGAGCCTGATACATCTCATTTTCCTGCGTCATTGAGCTCCATTGTTACCACGAACTATTAAAAACACATTACTGAGTCATACTGTAGCACTGGCTGATGTTCCTTCATGCTCACCGTTTATATTGACTCATATACAGTCTGCTGCTGTAAATGCTCAAATATAACAGATGTGGGCTTATCCTCGGCTGAGAACAGTCATCAGCAAAAAATACATCTGTTCAGATCCCAAACGAATCAAGTCAAACTATAACCAAACCTTTGAGCCTTCTTTAAAGCTTTCACACTTTCTTTTCTTTAATTACCACAAGGTGAGTGTCTGCTTGATATTAATACTGTCACAACATCAAAGTGCTTTGTCCATGGAGAGTTCCTTTCTAAAGACTGAATGCCGTAGTTTCGTGGCGCAGCGCAGGTGGCGCAGCCGGTGCAGGGCAAGTTTCGACCAGCGCAGCCTGGCGCACAATCACAGTTTGGCAGATCGGTAGATCGCGCTGCGCCGAGATAGGTGTGGCAACGCAGCAGGGGGAGGTGTCACAGATTCCGCTTGGCGCAGTGGAAGTTTCTTGCCAAAAAGCTGCGCCGAAAGCTTGCCACCTCAAACCTGGTCTACTCTCGGCGCACTGCAAGCACACACGTCACCAAGACCTCACAGGCAGGTTTCCACGGTTTCAGGCACATTTCAATGCAATAAATAACCACAATAACCACTACAACTAATGGAATCAGCACGTACATCTATTTGGATTGTCCCGTTGCTTCTGATGACAGATCAAAGGCTGTTGGTGCTCCCTGCCCTTGATTACCTAATGTGTCTACCTGTGTTGATTGCACCACTTGTGTCTCGTTCCCTCATGTATTTAACCTCAGTGTCTCCCTTTGTCCTTGTCGGTTCATTGTCGTTTGTCCCTGTGTTCCTGTACCACTTGTGAGTTCCTAATAAATCCCTTTTTTGCACCGAACCTCCGTCTGCATTTGGGTCTTGTTTCCCCACACACCTGACAGCGTAATGGAAACTCGACCTGACTAATTAACGTCATCTACAAAGATGGAGTATATTATTGCGAGGAGGAGGAGGTGGTATCCGGACAGGGTGTACCGGCAACGGTCATCATATTTAGGCATGACCGAGCAGGAATGCAGGTAGCCAACTCAAATAAATAATGACTGGATTACCGCAATGTCCAATTCAATTCTCATTTCATTTGGTACTCATTTTTCATTACCTAGGAACAAATTACATCTTACCCGCGATGTGGTCAACGTGGTGGCACGCATCGTAGCCTCTGATGCGCACCTGGGTGGCCCGTGCACCCTCCCAGTTGCTGTGAGGGTGACAGCAGCTCCGACCGTGGCCTCGGTGATGGGGATCATTCAGAGCTGTCAGTTCAGCCAGTGGCGTCATTAGGCCTATTTTAGGGGGGCTGAAGCCCCCCTAAAATATTCTTAAGCCCCCCCAAATAATTTGGTGTTCTTTTATTATGTGACCTTTTTTTTTATATATATATGTGACATATATTCTCCTTTTAAGAACCCCAGCGGTCACCGCATTTGTCTCTTGTTATTTCTGATTTGTTTAATTTAATTAGTTTGTTGAGTGTGTGACCACCCCCCTCCCAGCTGTGAGTTGGTTGCGCCCATGTAGCGGCGGCTTGTTTGAAGCTCCGCTCCGAGCCTGCAGTGACGGGCTGCAGGAGCTCTGATGTCAACAGAGGGAGAGAGTCAGTCCACCTGTAGCTAAAAGAGGACTAGCAGGCATCAGACAGTAAGCTACTACATCTCTAAATAGTAGTGTTGTCAAAATGACCGCGATAAAATTTGAATTCATGTGAAATATTAATCGCGTTGTAAACGGATCAGTTTTAAAGCTAGAACGAAGATACAGATATCATATGAAACCAGGAGATGCTAGGCTTCTGTTGGTACCAGCCATGTCGTGATAGCTTGTCAGAAAACGGGCTAAATAATGCTCCAAAGTTCGGCTAGATTCTGGTGGGGAAAACTTTTAAACGGGGATCCTGAACACTCCTGTCATCATGTGTGTTCCTCTCTCTCTCTCTCTCTCTCTCTCTCTGTCTGTCTCTCTGTCTCATGTGCCGTGTGTGTGTGTGTGTGTGTGTGTGTGTGTGTGCTGTGTATGTGTGTAATGTGTTACTGTAACATTCATCTGGTACTTTATAGCTTGGCTGTGTTAAAGAAAATAACATTTAGCAGTAAAAACAGATTATTTAATGGATTAATTTAAAATACTAATGATATCTGGTGACACTGCAGGCAGCACAGACAGGGAGAGAAATGCTGTAGGGAGAGGCCAGACTGAGACATGCCCTGAAGATGCAGAAGATCAGGTAAGACACAGGAATATATAAAAACAGCATGATAACAATATAGGCTAGGTATAAATATATATATATTTTTAAACCTAGTCCAAATAAAACTACTAATAAAAGCAGAATATTCAAATTAAAATGATTCTCAGGGTCAGTCATTTGCACAACCCCCCAATGTCTATTTCAGCTCAGAAAAAAAAAAAATCTGAAATTTCTTGTGAAGGTCCTGGTTGTGTAGAAGATGAAGGGGTTTCTAGGGTGAAATGTGCACTATTTACCATAAATATCTGCTACAGTTGGAGTCGCACTTCATTTCTGTTGTCTGGTCTTATTTGAATTGGAAAATGTGAGGAGGTCTGGGTGAAATCAAAATGAGCCAAAAACAGCTGTATTTGGATGGAGTGTATAACCATTATGACACAGGCTACTAGTGAAATATAATTAGTTTTCCAGTCCACCTGGACATATCCATGATAGTCAAACACCTGAAAAATTACTCAGGTTCACTTTTTTTAGCATCTACTTTTACCCAGTTACTCATTAGATGTACTACTTTACTTACCGTATTCTTAGATTCAACTAGCCCATGATTCAATACTCTAAATTTACTCTAAATTCTAAATATTGTGTTTTTTCTGGGCCATTGTGAAAGTTTGTGCTTGCACACTACATTCGCTCACATCCTGTGCATCTACTGGGGGCTAAGCTTGTAAACTGTTTTCTTGTCTGTAACAACATCTATTGCACGTCTGTCCGTCCTGGGTGAGGGATCCCTCCTCTGTTGCTCACCCTGAGGTTTCTCCGACTTTTCCCTGTTAAAAGGGTTTCCATGGAGTTTTTCCTCAGTCGATGTGAGGGTCTAAGGACAGAGGATGTTGTTACGATGCCATGTAAAGCCCTTTGAGACAAACTGTTTGTAAAAACGGGCTATACAAATAAAATTGCCTTGCCTTGCCTTGCCTAAGCCCCCCCTGTCCTTAAAACCTAGTGACGCCCCTGAGTTCAGCTATACATGCAGTTACTTCCAGTCTAGTCCGACATGCAAGTGAGCACATCATTTTTCCTTCAACACCCGAGAGCCAGCTGGAAACGAAGCAAGGTTTCTTGTTGAAATGTGGATTCCCCGGGATGCTGGGTGCCCTCGACTGCACCCATGTGCAGTTGTGCACGCCACGTATCCAAGCCATCACTTATGTGAACCGTAAGGGAGTACACTCCATCAATATCCAGGTGATTTGTGACTCAAATTGCCTGGTGACACATGTGTATGCTAATTTTCCCGGGTCTGCTCACGACTCCGTCATCCTGGCAAATTCTTCCATCCCTACAGTCTTTCAGGGTGACCTCCCCCTGGATGGGTGGCTGCTAGGTGACAAAGGATATCCCCTGAAAACATGGTTGATAACGCCATACATTACACCCATAACAAGAAGGCAGCGTGTTTTTAACCATGTTTTCAGTAGTGCCAGGTCAGTCATTGAACGTACTTCTGGACTACTCAAATGTGTTTCAGATGTCTGGCTTCATGGCATGTTGCGTTCTACACAACATTGCTATACGCAGTGGATGTCACTTTGACCTAACGGAGGAGACATTACAGGACTTAAGATGGAGAGGGGCCTAACTGCATGTGCCGTATCAGGAGGAGAGGAGAGACCGCCTAGCTGCACAGATCTGCCCCTAAATGCGAGTATTTCTCTGTACATCCATTCAAACATTTTTAGCGTAAATTTACTCACTTAAACTAGACAATAAACACCCAAAACAAACCATGTTAACAATAAACAATTTTATTAATTGTCCTCCAGACCGAGCAGCCGATGGTCCAGCGTCTGGAGCTGGCCCTCTACTCCCTGGACCCGGGAGGAGAGAGCACCCAGCTCCCTCTCCAACATCCCAAACCCCCCCCCCTGGATCCGGAGAAAGGCCCTCCCTCCAGTTGCGGCGGAGGTGCGGTGTCCTGTGTTGCTGATAAAATGATAAATTTAATTCATACACTTGTACTTACAGCTGTAGTTAACTGAAGCTGGTTAACGTTGTGTTTGTCCAAATAAAGTTTATTAAACGTTTTCACATCTTTGATTTTGTGAACATAGGCTAATCCATTACATGCATGACGAAGGTCTGTCGACGGTGGTCTGCAAGTTTTTGATTGGCTCGTGCCAACATCATTGAACCATTTTTTACACTGGGCAACGGTTCTCAGTGCACCAGAGCCAAGTTGGTTGATAATATGTGTGACCTCCTCCCAGGAAACTTTTGCATCATTAGGCCATGGAGGTCTGCTGGCAGTTCCATGTATTTGGACACTGTGAGCTTGGACCTCCCGGACTAGAACATCAGTTTCCTCCTGGGAGAAGATTGGGCGTCTCACACTGCTGCTGCTGCTGCTGTCCATAATGAAGTGATAAAATTTGCAATTCACCTTGCCTCGCTACGCATTTAAAGGTGAGGAGAGGAGCTCCTTTGATTGGTGAAGATCTGAATCAGCTGTGTTAATCGCACTTCCCGCCTTTCTCTCCTCCTCCTTTCTCACTCCCACCTTCTCTCCTCCCTCTTTGCCGTTTGCGCCGGTCAGAGCGACGAAATTATTAACTCATTGAGTGCCAACCACGTAATTTCTCGTTTTTTGTTCCCATGCGTTGAGTGCCAAAAATGAGATTTTACGTTTTTTCCTTTTTTTTTTTAATTATGAAAAAAGACACTTTAATACACATTATGTGTAAATTGGGGGACTCTACGACGAGCAGAACTGAAATAGATGACAATCAAAAACTCATGACAGCTCATGATCTGGAAGTTTTTATCATAACTCAGCTTTTGCAAATGGAGTTCTGCATGTGGATGCAACTGGCGGTCAAAGTGGCTCTTTAATTGAAAAAATTACAAAAATATGTCCTCTGTGGCACGGATTCAGTTGTAATGACACAGCTGGCCACTAGATGTCTAGACACCGTCTGGTGCACGCATCCACCGGGTCATTGGCTGTTTTGACTCTTTTCTGGCTCCTTTTCCTCTTTTCTTGTTATTAATAGAGACTCATGTTTGTTATTGACCTATAGGCTACCACCATCTCCGCACACAGGGGCAGTTTCTAAGACCCTATTCGGCTGAGTGGGAGGAGGACTTCTTTAGGATGTCTTCCCAGCGGGGGCTGTTTGTGTGTAATAAAGGAGAGGAGACATGAAGCGTGTCTATCACATGAACTGTATTGAGAACTCGCGCCAGAGACATAAACAACACAGCACTTCCTGCTTTCAGTCGGGCCATACCATTTCCATGCAAACGCTAGGGGGGGGAACTACCACTATAGAACAGTCCCATAACATCTCCCCTTTTTTGGATAGCAGCTTAACTCATTGAGTGCCAACCACGTAATTTCTCGTTTTTCGTTCCCATGCGTTGAGTGCCAAAAACGAAATTTTTCGTTTTTTGCTTTTTTTTTAAATTATGAAAATAGACACTTTAATACACATTATATGTAAATTTGGGGACTCTACGACGAGGAGAACTGAAATAGATGACGATCAAAGTCACATGACAGCTCATGATCTGGAAGTTTTTATCATAACTCAGCTTCTGCAAACGGAGTTCTGCATGTGGATGCAGCGCAGCTGCTCCGCTGCTGCTCTGCTCTCACCTGCGCTGCTGCAGCAGCTGGGAGCTGAACCAGGAAGCTCTCAGCCCACTGTCCCGCCCGGTCTTCATCTGGAGCAACACCGTGTCCTCCCCAAAGTCCTCCCGCGGTAAAATCTGATGGTCTCTGGACCAAAGCAGACCGGCACCACCGACCCGTACCACAGAAGGACCGCGACCACCGGCGGGACCGGTGTTCGCGAGCCGCTGTGGCCGGCAGAGCCTCACGTTCCGCGGCGAGAGGCTGTGACACGGCACGGTGCGTCTGTGTTATTGTTGTTTAGTGGCGCCCCCCCCGCCCCCGATGGTGGTTTTGTGAATAGAACAACAATTGTTGTGTATATTTATCTTATACGAGCCCTTTGATCCAGAAATGCGAGTGTCTGAAGAGCGACAGACACAAACAGCGCACCTTTCATAAAAGACGCTCTATCTCCTTTTCTAGAAAAAAAGGAGGGATTTTGGTGAAACCCAGCCATGTTTAGCTTGACTTTTCTCAGGAACGGAGGCACGTAGAAACAAACGGTTTGTGGCCATTTGAAGGATAAAGTTAAACCTTTCAAATGAGCTACAGTATGTGTTGGTGGCAATAATATAGAATACACTATGGCTCTAAAATAAAAAGTCAAATATGGTCTAATTTGCCGGTACACTTGACTAAAACTTTGGAAAGGAGCGCGGCACTCAATGAGTTAACATAGCCCTTATTGCACTTAATTGTTTAACTGTAACTTGAATTCAATTAAAAAAATAAATTCCAGGTTGATTCCACATTACCCCCCTTTTTTCCACTTTTTTTTTTTGTAACATCACACAATAACAAAACAAAACTGGCCCCAGCATTAAGTCCAGACTATAGGTTCAGTCTGTTTGGCACCTTCACCAGCCTGCCGCTGGCCGTCCTGTGCCCTGGTGTGGGTGGTGAACCACCCATGGGCTGGTGAAGACCACTCTGCCCTGGTGGCCTGGCTTCCTGTGCACTTGTGCCACAGTCCACGACCTCATCCGCTGCATTTCGGGGTGGACTGCTGGGTTGTTCGACAGGCGGGCTGCTTTGCTGCTCGCCGTGCTGCTGGGGGTGGCGCCCCGTCCCTCCGACCTCTGCTGGCCGCAGGTCCACGTGGTTTCGCCGGTAGTATGTTCCCTCCACATCCACCAGGTACGATCTGGGAGCCACCTGCTGCATGCAAACTCCTCTTCTCCACCTGCCCGTCCTGTCCCCAGGCAATGGCTTCATTCTAATGTCCTGGCCAATGCTCAGCTCAGGCAGGTCCCTGGCTGACCTGTCGTACCAGAGCTTGGCTGTTTGATGTTTGACCCGCAGTTTGTCTGGAACCCCGGTGACCACGCTTGGCTCCAGAAGTGTGTCAGCCACTGGGAGCGGGGTCCTCAGTCTACGAGACATCAGTCTCTGCGCCGGGCTGCTGAACATGCCCTCCGAGGGTGTGTTCCTCCACTGTAGAATAGCCAGCCAGGGGTCGTTGCCCGCACAGGCCGCCTTCTTACACAGATTCTTCACTATTTTCACAGCGGACTCTGCTTTTCCATTAGATTTCGGATGTCTGGGTGAGGACTTAACGTGTTCAAAGTCCCATTCTTTTGCAAACCTTTTGAATGTTTCACAGTCAAACTGGGGCCCACAGTCAGTTATCACCCGGTCAGGCTGCCCATGCCTTGCAAACTGGGCCTTGCATCTCAGTACTGTGGTCTCTGCTGAAAGATCTGGGAGCAATTCTACTTCCCAAAAATCTGAATAATGATCTACAATAAGCAGAAAGTCTTTGCCTGCCTGCCTGAACAAGTCCATACTCACAATCTGCCATGGCCGCGTTGGGAGTGCATGTGACAACATTGTTTCGCGCTGCTGCTCATGTGAGTATTCATTGCACACTGAGCACTGGCTCACATAGTCCTTGACTTCCCCGTGCATGTTCGGCCAGTACAGCGTGTCTCTTGCCTGCCTGTAGCAAGCATCTCCTCCTACATGGCTGGCATGAATGCATTTCAACATTTCCGCACGCAGCGATTTTGGGACTATGACTCTCTGGCTTTTGAAGAGCACTCCATCCTGTGCATTGATCTCGTCCCTGATTGACCAATATTCTCTGATGGCCAGAGGGGTGTCCTCCCGGCAATCTGGCCATCCCTGGAGCACTGCTACCTTCAACAACTGAAGAGCTTCATCTCCCTCAGTGTGTTGTCTGATCTGACTTAGGCGCTTGCTGGTGACATTCAGGTAATCGGCCTGGTTTATCTGTTCTGTGTCCTCCTGCGCCCTCTGCAGGTTACAGATGTTGTGTTTTGTGTATCTTGTGTCAGTCCTCTGTGGTAAAACTGTGGCTCTGCTCAACGTGTCACTGATGTGCATGTCGGGGCCTGGCTTGTATATTACCTTGAGGTTGTAATTCTGGAGCGTGAGCAGCATGCTCTGGAGACGCTTGGGGGCAGTGAGGAGGGGTTTGTTGAAGATTGAGGTAAGTGGCTTATGATCTGTTTCTGCTGTGATCTCCCCCCGCCCGTACAGGTAGTAGTGAAACCGCTGGCATGCAAACACAATACTCAGGCACTCTTTTTCGATTTGTGCATAATTTTGTTCTGTCTGAGTTAGTGCCCGTGATGCGTACCCTATTGGCTGTCCCTCTTGTAATAGGCAGCAGCCCAGTCCTTTCTGACTTGCATCACTCTAGATGGTGACTGGCTTGGTCAC
The DNA here is from genome assembly GCF_045865225.1 of Trachurus japonicus. Lineage (NCBI taxonomy): Eukaryota > Metazoa > Chordata > Actinopteri > Carangiformes > Carangidae > Trachurus > Trachurus japonicus. The sequence goes on along the minus strand of NW_028220849.1, from coordinate 5,679 downwards.
GTCGTAGTATCTCAGGATCGGGGCCGCTGTGACCAGACGCTTGATCTCTTCAACCGCAGCGTCATGCTTTGGTAGCCAGTGCCATGGGACGTCTCTGTCCAGCAGCCTACGTAGTGGCTCACACACCTCAGAGGTGTGGGGTGAACTTCGGCAGGTAGGTCACGAAGCCTATCAGTCTCTGTACTGCTTTGGCGTCTGTGGGGAGAGGCATATCCTGAACAGCCCTGACCTTCTCAGGGTCCACCCTGAGCCCCTCTGCTGATAAAATGTGTCCATGAAATTTGACCTCCCTGACCCTAAACTGCAGTTTCTTTAGGCTCAGTCTAAGCTTGACCTCCCTGCACCTGTCCATGAGCTCTAGCAGTTTCCCATCATGGTCTTTTGTGGCTTTCTCATCTGTGTCCCCACACCCCACCACCAGCATATCGTCTGCAATGGGTTCTACGCCCTTGAGCCCGGCCAGTAGCTTATGCTGTTTCCGCTGATATATCTCTGGGGCCACCGATACCCCGAAAGGCAGCTTTAACCAGCGTTTCCTGCCCCAGGGCGTCCAAAATGTGGTTGTGTAACTGCTGTCTTCATCTAGCTTACACTGTAAGAAGGCATCACGCGCGTCTACAAGAGTGAAAACACGGGCCTTGGGCAGTTTATATAAAACATCCTCAAGTGTTGGCATTATGTAGTGGGACCTCTTCAAAGCTAGATTTAGTGACTTGGGGTCTATGCAGATCCTCAGTTTCTCTGGCTGCCTGACTATCACCATGTTGCTAATCCACTCGGTTGGTTCGGACACTGAGGCTAAATGTCCATCTCTCTCATGTTTGTCTAATTGAGCCTTGACTGCATCCCTGAGAGCTACTGGAACATTGCGTGGAGAAGCCTGCACTGGAGCTACATCTTTGTCTAACTCAAAATGAACCTCCCCTGGGAGCGATTCGACTGGTGCATTGAAAACGTCGTCATAGGTTTTGATAAGATGCTGCCTAGTTAGACACTCTGAGCCGCTGTGTCCTACCATAAGTAGCTCCTTAGGTATGGTGAAGTGCATCAAACCTAGACGCTCGCAGGTGTCACCTGACAACAGGGGTCTCTGACTGCTCCTCACTATCTCAAAGCTCAGCTCGTGCATTTTTCCTCTCACTACACACTCTGTTTTGAATATGCCGATGGATTTTATTGACTGACCTGAATATAGAACCAATCTGGTGTGGCTTGGTAATAACTTTGCCTGGGGTGCCAGTCTCCTCATATCTGTTATGCTCATGACGTCACATGTCGCCCCTGAATCTAACTGGCATCTCTGGGATCCCCCATTTATCTTAATGTTGACAAACCATTTCTTACCACATCCCTGAACTGCCCCAATGCTCTGTGCAGTATATATGTGTGCTTCTGTGTCAGACGGGCTCATATCCTCCGGGTATTCGGTGTCTGTTGTGTTCAATTGTCTAGTGGTTTGGCCCTTCTTCATGCACATTTTTGCGAAGTGGTTTGCTGTTCCACAATAGCGACAGTTCTTGCCATATGCGGGGCAAAGTTCACGTCCGCGCCTGTGTATGTTGCCACAAAACCTGCATGTTGCGCCTTCGCTCGCGCCAGGCGGCTGATTCTGAAACCTGTTGTGGCGGGTCTGCCTGGGTGCAGCCCGCGGCCGACGGCTGTCTGCTGCATGCACTGTCTCCGGAGGTCTGTCGTGTGTCATTGCTTTCAAACTCATATCCGTCAGTTCTGCCGCCCGGCATATTTCTATGGCTGATGCGAGTGTGAGCTTTTTCTCTCTGAGCAGGCGACGGCGCACAGCCTCATCACACACGCCTAGCACCAGTCTGTCTCTTATCAGATCCTCAGCGGCAACCAGTGGCAGCAAATCTGCAGCAGCAGAATCAACAAGAGGTTGAGGAGCCCACCGAAAAGACACTGAACAACTCCTCCTCCAATCACCGCAATAAGGTCTCCTAGTTCTGCACTGATCTATTTGGCGTCATGTTTGCTGCTGTTTTGTTTGGCTCTCTTGTATAGCTCTAATTACATGTTAGCTGTTACTGACGTGACAGTGACGGGACCATTTATTCTTTGTTTTCCTTTTTTTTTTGGGGGGGGGGGTTTGGTTAAGTTTGAGTGCAGCATCGCCCTCAGAGTTGCTATCATCAGTCATCAGAGCCTTAACCAGGTCCTGAGCTCTCTGTGGGGCTGCTGCATGGGTTTGTTATTTATTTGAGAAACAGCTTGATTTATTAATTTGTGTATTGATAATTGCTTTTGTTTAATTTGTATTTGAATATGTAATTATTATGTTTGTTGTTTATTTTGGTTTGTTTTTCATAATACTTTATTATTGATTTGTTTTTTTTTTCATAATACTTTATTGTTGATTTTGGCGTGTGTGTGCGAGTCTGTGATACCAGCCAGACTGGAGGCCATCTTAATTTTTCCCTCTCTCCCTGTGGACAGGTGCTGTGAGCCCAGATCGGCAACGCAATCCCTGGTGGCGGCTTCTTCACTTCTCTATTGCGTGCGTGTGCAGGGTCACAGGTGATATTATTTTCTTGGTTTGTTTTCCTCCCCTCCTTGGTTCTTTTTGGGCCACCGTGGCTAGCCCAGCACTGTCCATCCCCCCTTTTTGGCCCAGTGTGTACATACGTGGCTGTCAGAGCGCCCGCCACCCGTGCCGGAGTATCTTAAATGGTGCTGATTAAATAATGGTTCTAAAAAACGGTTAATTAGGTGAATCGTGTCGCCACTGCAACCTGAGCGGCTGCACTCTGGAACGTGGTCCTGATACGTCTGAGTTCTGCTGCGTTCAAGCCCAGTCTCCCTGCTCCTCTCTCACACACACACACGAGCGTCCTGTATACTGGGCTGCACAGCGCCCAGCCAGTCTCCCCTCCAGAGCTCCGGTCACACACAAAAACATCTGCTCGGCAACGACGCCGTGGGAAAAAAAAGAAGAAGCGCGAGGCACAACCGGACGGCCCCGACCTGACCGTGTCATTTCTACATTCTTGGGCTGAACTGGGCTCGAACTGGCGCGTCCAGTCGGGTTGGTTGAGCCGCTCTGGCCCGTTGAGAACTCAAATTTAAGCCCATAGGGCTCCATGCAGACAGGGAGCCCAGCCCGGAGGCAGAGGAGGGAGAGATTACACAGCAGCAGTTGTGTGCGTGTGATAGGCCTACCTGCAAACCCCGAGATGTGTAGCCTAATGTTTATTAAGAGAAACACATATTTCAGGACCCTGACTTGTAGGCTGAAATATATTCAAAGGCTTAAAATAACAGGACATGTGTTATTATTCAGCAGTTTAGGCTCAAGCATGTGGGAGCCTCCTTTCATGAATTAATATCTGGGTTCAGAAGAAGATTAATATCTGACATGGTGGATCAGGAAAGTGTGCCCCGAAAAATATAGCCTACATTTAACATGAGAGGGGTTAGAAATTCGAACCTGATTTGGGGGGAAGATTGACAGCCCTAGTGTTGTGTAGGTGTGTCTCTTGGTCTGGAGGAATAAAGTGAAGCAGAGTTGCTACTGGACACGCTATCTCGTCTCCTGTCCCGTTTATTGATTTTCTATATCAATACAGTATGCGAACCCAGAACGCTCGGCTACAATAGAAACCCCAGTCAGTACCCCCCCCCCCCCCCCCGCGCGCGCGCCGCGTATAGCCTACGTTATGCATTCAGGTAGCAGCCCCCAGCCCCCCCCACTGAAATCAACTTCCAGCGCGCCTGAGTGTTTATTAATACGAGATGTGCTGGTAAATGGAATTTTAGAAAACAATATTGTAAAATAAAAACTACACCTGAACATTGTCTCCTGCCCAGTGTTGATTTGAGCCTGCATGACCTTTTAGCCCTCCTTAAAAAGAGTAACTATTTCCTGGGGCGAAATTCCCCAGGTGGCATTGTTCAGCAACCACTCCACCCCGCCACATCTGGTTCAGTTTGTTTAATGGTCATCTAGAAGTGGGTAAAACTGGAAAATATACAATGCAGTAAGTAGTCTGTATAGACTGTACATGAATATAAACACTTGTAGACACACATGTGCAAAAACAATAAAATAAATCCACTACAACAAATAAGAACTTCCACGTATAGTTTATAATCAATAACTTAAGTTTTTTTTTTTTTTACCAAAAATTAAAATTTCTTCAAATTTCTCCAAACTCGGATATATCATCTGGGGGTCCGAGGGGAGTCCAACGCAGAAGGTTTGGTTGAAATCGGGCCAGTGGTTTTGGAGAAAATGACCAAAAACCAAACAGGCGATTTTAAAAAGACGACAGGCGCGCGCCTTACGTTTTGGTTTTTTTTGACCAAAAAAAAAAATTTCTCCAAACTCGGATATATCATGTGGGGGTCCGAGGGGAGTCCAACGCAGAAGGTTTGGTTGAAATCGGGCCGGTGGTTTTGGAGAAAATGACCAAAAACCAAACAGGCGATTTTAAAAAGACGACAGGCGCGCGGCCCACGTTTTTTTTTTTTTTTACCAAAAATTAAAATTTCTTCAAATTTCTCCAAACTCGGATATATCATCTGGGGGTCCGAGGGGAGTCCAACGCAGAAGGTTTGGTTGAAATTGGGCCAGTGGTTTTGGAGAAAATGACCAAAAACCAAACAGGCGATTTTAAAAAGACGACAGGCGCGCGGCTTACGTTTTTTTTTTTTTTGACCAAAAATTAAAATTTCTTCAAATTTCTCCAAACTCGGATATATCATCTGGGGGTCCGAGGGGAGTCCAACGCAGAAGGTTTGGTTGAAATCGGGCCGGTGGTTTTGGAGAAAATGACCAAAAACCAAACAGGCGATTTTAAAAAGACGACAGGCGTGCGGCTGACTTTTTTTTTTTTGACCAAAAATTAAAATTTCTTCAAATTTCTCCAAACTCTGATATATCATCTGGGGGTCCGAGGGGAGTCCAACGCAGAAGGTTTGGTTGAAATCGGGCCAGTGGTTTTGGAGAAAATGACCAAAAACCAAACAGGCGATTTTAAAAAGACGACAGGCGCGCGCCTTACGTTTTTTTTTTTTGACCCAAAATTAAAATTTCTTCAAATTTCTCCAAACTCGGATATATCATCTGGGGGTCCGAGGGGAGTCCAACGCAGAAGGTTTGGTTGAAATCGGGCCGGTGGTTTTGGAGAAAATGACCAAAAACCAAACAGGCGATTTTAAAAAGACGACAGGCTTACGTTTTTTTTTTTTGACCAAAAATTAAAATTTCTTCAAATTTCTCCAAACTCGGATATATCATCTGGGGGTCCGAGGGGAGTCCAACGCAGAAGGTTTGGTTGAAATCGGGCCGGTGGTTTTGGAGAAAATGACCAAAAACCAAACAGGCGATTTTAAAAAGACGACAGGCTTACGTTTTTTTTTTTTGACCAAAAATTTAAATTTCTTCAAATTTCTCCAAACTCGGATATATCATCTGGGGGTTCGAGGGGAGTCCAACGCAGAAGGTTTGGTTGAAATCGGGCCGGTGGTTTTGGAGAAACTGACCAAAAACCAAACAGGCGATTTTAAAAAGACGACAGCCGCGCGCCTTATGTTTTGGTTTTTTTTGACCAAAAATTAAAATTTCTCCAAACTCGGATATATCATCTGGGGGTCCGAGGGGAGTCCAACGCAGAAGGTTTGGTTGAAATCGGGCCGGTGGTTTTGGAGAAAATGACCAAAAAC
>NW_028220848.1:0-12483 GCF_045865225.1 Trachurus japonicus | reverse complement strand
GGTGTCATGGCAATAATTACCAGGACTACACAATAAAGAGTCCTATCACCTGGAGGTGTGTACTGATGGTTCCCTTTCACTGGTTTTTTGGCAGATGTAAAAGAGGCTAATGAGTGGAGGTGATAAGAAATGAAATCCTGTTTAAAAAGACTAACCAAACTTTACTCTTGGACTTTTATTTCTTATGAGCACTTTTTCTTTTATATGTCTCTAAAGGACTCCAATGAAAACAATCAGGGGGCACAGGTTGTTTTGCTGTAATAAACCTAACTAATTACACTTATGGTTATCCACTGGTTTTTATTTGGTCACAAAGGAGAAGATATTCAGGATATTCGGAAGCACAGGTTTATGAGAGGGTTTTGGTTTTAATCGAAAGCTAAAAAAAATTGTATACACTCATTCTGTCTTGAGCTCTTTTTCAACATTTTATCTGAGTCCCTGAACTTAATCATGAAAATCTCAATTATTTTCTGTGCTACACGTTGAAAACAAATCAAACTGTCAGTAGCTGATATTTTCAGTGGGAACATTTGTGGTTTCATTAAGAACATTTTGTTACTATATTGATTTTGGGTGGTTTTGTATTTCCCTCCATACACATATGCTGTTGCAAATTAATGAAGCACCATAATAGAGCTTGGTTCAAGGCATATGCTCCATCACTGACAATGAAATACAACAGTAAATTCAACATGTCTGAATTCTTTCATTATCCTAAGAGCCAGGGTGGAGGCTGAAGGACTGCATATAGACCGTAGGGACAAGTCCACACCAATATTTTAGTCAACTCCTTCACAGTCATTTTAGCTACTTCTGACGTGAGTAGGACGTTGCAGTGGCTGTTCTAGTATTTAACTATATACTGGACTTAACTAGTAAGTTAACCATGGCTTAGGCTAGCAGGGGTTGCCGTATCCCTATAACATTGAGACCAAACCTATGACTATGTAAAGAGAATATACATGTAACGGAAACAAAACTTCCATTACCCTACAATATATTTTCTTTCCTCTGTAGACGTGTAACAGCATGACACTGTTGGTTTGTGGGATTCCAGACTGTGACTTTTCAACAAGCTGATTTCTTGGAGAAAGAGCCTTACCCCCATCACCCGCCTTCTCTCTCTCTCACACTCTCCTCTTGTTTTTTGGGAGGAGGTTAAGAGGAGTCTCAGGTGGCAGGTCACACTCCAATTATACACTGGATCAGAAAGGAACAGGAAAGCAGCGACAGGCACAGGAGTGGGAGGAAAAAAATCAAAGGCAGATGGAAGATGCATGGGTGGAGGAGTGGGGGTGGAATCTATCTATCTATCTATCTATCTATCTATCTATCTATCTATCTATCTATCTATCTATCTATCTATCTATCTATCTATCTATCTATCTATCTATCTATCTATCTATCTATCTATGATTTGCATTATGGACTACCTCTGTGGAAACCACCCTGAGATTCCATTCAACCTCCACAGCTTGGTTTTCTGCTAAATGAAAAGTCAATGTCAGACAATGTAATAAATGATTGTGTGCCATTACAGCAGTACAGCTATTTTAATTCAGACCAAGAGTCCTTGACCTTTTTCGCACAACAGGCTAATAGATGAAAAGAATATATACAGGCAACAAGACAAGAATCTGGACTTTCAATGGTTTGAGTCATCCAAATAAAAACGCTCCTGTTCCATCTTTTCTCTAATGGTGTTTAAATTACAATAGAAGTCTCAAAACAAAGGCAGGATTGCTGAAGGTTCTCATTCTGGCTGTAGAATGACAGACATAACAACAGCAGATTATATCAACTCGAGCAAATTAATCAGCCGTGTATGAATAAAACTGTCTAATAACAAATGTTTTATTAGTTCTGGTTATTGACGTAGCAAACATTACCATCCAATAAAACCACAGAGATAAAATGAATCTGCGCTGTCACGTCAGGAATGTCACAGTAAAAAAAACAACAAAAAAAACAAACAGAGCATTTAAATGTGTTCTGTATGTTAGTCCCGTCCGTGCAGCAGAATATGGCAGCTGTGGAGGGCCAGGAAGCTTTTGGTTACAGCTCACCTACACTGCGGTGCTGGCCTCAGATGTATAGTGGAGTAACATGGAGACCGCTGCATCAATCTTACTGCTGATTGGCACTTGGTTAATTCAATTAAACAGAGCCCTGCTGCGTTTCCCTCTGGGGAAAAAGATGTTGATGAAAATAATGAAGGCATTGACTCAACTGAGATTACAATGAAGTGGTGTTTATATGTTTGAAAGCAATTGGCTGTGTTGTTTTGGTTTTAATTTGGTCAGTGTCACACAAAGCAAGACTGACATCAGCTCATTCAAAATGCTGCAGCATGAATAGGCTACAGGAACAAGAAAAAGACATCACATCTCTCCTCAGTTGCCTTCTCAGCACTGGCTCCCAGCTTGGGTTTGGGAGGCAGACTTACAGCAAACTATCTGTGTGATGGGTAAGAAATTCTTTCTTAAATAATTAAATGATTAGTTAAATATTAAATACAAAATGGAAACAGAACATATGGCGCTACAGGTCTCAGGCAAAAGGTCACACAGTCGACATCAATAGGTTTCCTCTTGCTGAATCTGGTCAACAGTTCACTAAGTGTTGCAGGTGTTGCGCCACTGAGGTGGATCTTGAGCTGCACTGAGAATATTGAATGGACAGATTGAATGGTCTTCATCCACAATGAGCAATGAGAGAGACTACTTTGGCATCCTCATCCTTGCAGGCAGACACGCAGCGCTGCTTGTGGACAGGCAAGGCAGGCAACCCATTGGGGCCCAAGTCATGTGGCCAGAGGGCTGTTTTTACTCTACAGAAATGTCTCAAAATGTGGTTACTGCAGTAAAAGCAGGAAGTGTTTAACCCCAAATCTTGGTTGGTTTGGTCATATGTGAGCACAGCAATCGCAATCAGATGCGGGATTTTTAAAAAAAGCGGCCCAAGATCGCCAAGAACGGATGATCTTGGCTCACTTCCTTTCGAGCTATGGAGCGGTTTGTTTGCAGTGAGAACGTAATCCACTCAGCAACCAACACAACTGACCTAAAAAAAAACAAAAAAACTAGCCAACCACACTGCTGATGTTCCTGTAACGTCCTCCATGTGTTCCCCTGGTTAGATAAGTTCTGTCAGGACCACTATGTCAAAATAATATTTATTTACTTGCACAAGTTTAATTTGGCGGTATGGTACTGTTCTGGGACCCCCTGCTCTTCCACGCACTTGCGTGGAAAGCCTGAGGCAGGAAGAGCACCTCCCTGCCCTTCACGAGCCATCATGAACGGCATAAGCAGGAAGCGCAGCAGCAAAGAAAACCCAGACAGAGCAGAGCAACCAACATGTACAATGACAGGAGGAGCTGGGGTGGAGGTGGGTTGCAAAAAAGCCGGCAGAGGAAGCAGCAGCAAGGGAGGTGACGTCGGGCTAGAGCAATAGCGCGCTCTGAATGCAATTCCCCAATAGGAAGCAGCCACGGCAGTCAGCTGAGCCATCAGCTGATCTGCACAGGTGAAGACAGTTACGCTGTGCTGATTAAGAGCTTGACGTCATGGCCTGCCAGAACTAACGCTACGCTTAATTTTAGTTCCTGTTTTATTTTGAAGACCATGTCTTATTCCTGTCTTCCTGTTAAGTTTCCCGCCTGTTTGATTACCTAATGTGTTTCACCTGTCTTGTTTGCACCTTCCCTTGTCTGCGTTGCTCCCCGTGTTTCCCTGTGCAACTCGTGTGAGAATAAATCTTTTTTGTGCCACTGACGGAAACCTGTATCCTTGCTGTCTGCATTTGGGTCCTGTTATTGGTCCACACTGAACCATCAAAGGACACAAAAACACAGACCACATGCAGAAACTACAAAAAGTACATACAGTTCTATGAAGCATATTGTGTAGACAGACATGCCTGTCTTTTTCCCCCCCCGATCACCACCCCTTGATGGACTAATCTTCAGTTGTTTGTATTTGATAATAAAAAGATGATAATTGACTGTTCAAGGTAAAGTTAATCTATTGAAGGTTTACGTTCAAAATAATAAATGTTAATGACAACATTGTCTTGCGTCATATTTTCGAAGATAAGCATGATTTACAACACCCAATCTGGACTATAATGGATTGTTCACATAAATTATAACTTTATCACAAAACGAATCACACTTTAACTGTAAAATGTGATCTAGTCTGTCATATGGAGCAGCCCCTAATGGACACACATCTGGCCATTGTCAGACTACTGTATCTAGTTCCCCTAACACATGCACACACACACACACACACACACACACACACACACACACACACACACACACACACACACACACACACACACACACCATAGCTGTGTGGTGGTCAACACTTTGCTGGCCTTCCAGTAGTAAAAAGCAGCCGTCAGCACTTTATATCAGAGTCCCTGAAGTATGAGGAGATGCCACTTTTATGCTCCAGCTCCATGCTGCAGAGCTGACAGCTTTAGTGTGTTAGCTGTTTTACTGGGTCTCCATGGACAGTTACTTGTGAGCCTGATTCAGAAGCTTTAATGTCAATTCTTTTAACTAGCTGATATTGAGGTCAGTACTGTGTAGATGTAGAAAACTGACAATGTGCATTAAAGAGAGTTGGAGTGACTTCCCTCACCCGTTCAATTTTTCATATTTGAGGCGTGGTTTGGCATTTGACAATTATTTTACAATCAATGTGACACTCACAGCTCTGAATGCGAGAACAGACATTTCACATGATTCGTCGATGGCAGCTAATGCGCCATTGTCATTGTTCACTGTAATTTTTGTTCATGTCATGCTGCAAGTGACACCCAAGACACTAGAAATCCTATTTGAAAAACCGAGCCGTTCACATTAATCAGAATCACATTTGAAACCACCTCCATGTGGTTGGAATCAGATTTGTAAAAGTCTGATTTCATGTGCTTTCTGGCTGTCAAAAAATCAAACTAGATACAATCTGGATGTGCTACAAATCTGATTTGGAGTGGCAGTGTGAACAAAGCCTTTTAGTCTGATTCATTAGGCTCATGGGGAAGACTGCTGACCTCCATGATTTCCAATTTATTGAGATGCACCTATCATTATTACAAATACGTCTTTGCACTACAACAGCTACTTAGACAAAGAGACCACAATAAAAATCCCTTATTCGAGAGTTGAAAGTCAATAAAAGCAAAACTATTACAGATCCCAGATGGAGGCTGTGAGCTGTATGATGGATGAAATGAGAAATCAAGTCTATTTTGGAGAAAGCGTCACAGTACGTGGTTTGAGCCTAGTCTGTGCCCTGGGTGGAATGGGATTGAGTTACAGTTTTGTAAAATGACACCTCAGCCATAAAATCATAATTTGACTGTACACACTAAAAACAGTTGGGTTAAAAATAACCCAATTTGGGTTGTTTTATAACTCACCCGCTGGGTCACTATTGCACCAACCCAGCAGTAGTTAATTTGACCCAGCACGATGGGTTGGTCCATTTTAACCCAACAGATGAGTTAATATATTCTACCCAAATGCTGGGTCAAATTAACTACAATGCTGGGTTGTTTTAACTACATATATTTGTTAAATATTCTACCCAAATGCTGGGTCAAATTAACTACAATTCTGGGTTGTTTTAACTACATATATTTGTTATATATTCTACCCAAATGCTGGGTCAAATTAACTACAATTCTGGGTTGTTTTAACTACATATATTTGTTATATACTCCACCCAAATGCTGGGTCAAATTAACTACAATTCTGGGTTGTTTTAACTACATATATTTGTTATATACTCCACCCAAATGCTGGGTCAAATTAACTACAATTCTGGGTTGTTTTAACTACATATATTTGTTATATACTCCACCCAAATGCTGGGTCAAATTAACTACAATTCAGGGTTCATTCAACTACACATTTGTTGTCTATTAAACTGTTCAACTACAAACCTATATTGTGTATATGGGGCTGCAACTAATGATTATTTTCACTATTGATTAATCTGCTATTAATCTGCTAATCGATTAGTTGTTTGGTCAATTAAATGTCAAAAAATATTGAAAAATCACAAAATGACATCCTCAAATTTCTTGTTTTGTCCACAAGCCAAAGAGACACTCAGTTTATTGTCATAATGGATTCAGAAACCAGAAATATTCACAAGAAGGTACAGTTTAAAAAACTACTCAAATTCATATTCATATAAGTCACTCAATGCAAAAAAGTTGATAACCAAACAGACTGATTGCATCTGTCTGTCCTTTCGGAGTGGGGGGGTTTCGGAATGGAGGGTTTTCCCAAATAGCCTTTTCGGAGTAGCGGGGTCTTAAAAAAAAATAGGAAACTCCACCATTACGATGAATAGAAGTCTATTTTCGGAACGGCTGGGTTTCAGAAAGTCGGGGTGTAACCAGCCTGTCCAGCAATGACAACGAAGGCCTGGGATGCTTGCTGTCTGTCGTCTCCCAGTGTCAGGACATACGGGTACGGTCTGGATGCCTCGGCCTCATGTAGGTACTCGACCATGTTTCTTCCAGGCTAAAAAAGAAGATCAAGTAAGATGGAGCTGTATTACTTGTGCAGTTTAAAAAAATAAGTAAACTATTGAACTGAATATTTTTTGCCTTTCATTTTGTATCACAGGCTTACTGATCACTAGATAGCAATGACTGGGAATGAAGTTGGGTTGATGTAAAAAAGGAAAAAAAAGCTTTGATGTAGTTAAAGGGATAGTTCTTTTTTGCACACTTTTCATGCCAAAATCAATGCAGACAAGCAAAAGAATGTAAGCCAACGTGAAGATAACAACAGGGGTGCAAACTCATCAGGGGTAAAAAAGGTGACAAGATACCGACCCCCTAGGGGGGTCCAGGGGCATGCTCCCCCGGGGAAATTTAAAAAAAAAAAACAACTTTAAAGGTGAATTTACAGTCAATTTTAGCATGAGACTAGAGTCCAGATTTACTCAGGTTTGCACAGCTTTTGCTCCTGGTAAACCTGCACAATCTGTCTCTCTGTGTTTGGTTTTGAAACATGTGAAGGGGGTCTTCAGCCTATGCAGGTTTAGCATGAGCAAAAGATGTGCAAAACTTGGAGAATCTGTCCCTTGATGTCCATCAGATGAACCTTGCAAACCTTGCCTTCAAACTAAATAAAATTTAATACAGACTGATTGGTTCATTGTGAAACATTTATTTATTGATGTAAATGTGTTTTCTGTAGGCTACGTAGGCTATGCTCCGAGGTAGCGCTGCTCTTTCTGTCCAGTAACACACATGAAGCTTAAAAATGCCATAGGCTACATAAAACATATTAAGTATTGCAATATATATTTAAAAGATGTTCAAGCAAACGGTTCGGTTCACGGTTTTGTGGTCATGGTTTTCGGTTCGGTTTCGTATACTTTGATCGTTGGGAAAATCAATCATGTCTTGTATATTCAGGTTAAAACTTAAAGAATGAGGCAGTCTGACATCTGATACATCATTGTGACGGTCTGAGGTTAAAAGTAGTGAGACATGATAGTTCCAACATGTTTTAATTTATTGGGCAAATAAAGTTATCTAACAAATGCTAAGAACAATTAGATATTCACTGAAATATATAACCTATATTTATTAATTGTGGTTCTTACAAAAAATATATCTTATAAAATATAAAAGCTAAAATGTCTCTTAAAGCTCTGCCCCTTTAATTAGTGCATACAAAATAATTTAACTTTAGCCTACTACTTTTACAACCACATTATTTACCAGCAACATAAAGTGAAACAGAGGCAGGTGTCCTGCCACAGTCAGTCAACCTCCTCCTCCCTCCTGCTCCTCCTGCTGCTGCACAGGTCGCTGCAGCGCTAATAAAGCTAAACGCGCTATCGCTAATTGGCCGCGATCGCGATCATCACACACGCGGTCCCATACAGCACCTATACAACGCTGCTGGCGCATCTTCTAGCTCCGACTCTTTCACTCGCCATGCTCAAAAAGTCGCGTTAGTTAGTCTGTATTAAAAGTGAAGCTTCAGGTGTGTATTGCTGGACAGAAGAGGAGCGCTGCCACCACTCGTTGTCATCCAGATAAGGTGCATGCGCCTTAAAGAGACAGGTGCATTGGCTCGGCTCTGCCTCGCCTCGCCGGACCCCCCCCCCTCTCAAATTTTTTTTTATTGCGGATTTACACAAATCACGCAAATGACCAATTTGGGATCCAAAACGGCGAATTTCGCCGAAAGGTGACAAGTTTGCACCCCTGTTAACAAGCTTGTTTATGAGTAGTATCACAAAATGTAGAGAAACTAATCCTCCCTCATATGGGGCCAGGACTCGATTAAAAAAAATAATCTAATTAATTAGAGGCTTTGTAATTAATTAATCAAAATTAATCACATTTTTAATCGGCTCGCATATAAATATTTGACCTGAGAACGGTGAGAAGCAATTTTTTTCACATGGAATTTAGTATACCATTGAATAATGACTGAAGGTGGTACGACCAACAGACTGGATGCAGATTATCGATATCATTAATCGTTAGTTGATGAACCTTATCGATCGATTAACTGATAAGCAGCGATTTTCCTGAGAATCTAAATTTAAGGGGGAAATTTAAGATGAACATTCCTCATACACTATTATTTGTTAGTATATTTTTAGAGCACAGCGCAATGAAAAATGTTTAAGTAACACGTTATTTGGTAAATGGTCTTTCCTTGCCACTACATTATGATGATTACTGTATTTAACTACTTAAATCACAGTAGCATAAACTGATTTGTTGAACTCAGCCTGATGAAAACATTAATAAAACTAAGTAACCAATCACACAGCAGCTCCATGTTGTCCCTGTGTGATGTTCAGGGACAGGTCAGGACAATCTGAAGACAGAGAGCTCTGGGGTTGAAGTTTATATGAAATACACCATGAGACAGTGACAGGTCTATAGCTACGTCTTGACCACATGTCAGCTGTTCAGCTGCAGCAGAGGAAACTCCGCTGTTCTCCGCGCCACCGCGACGAACGTTTTTTTTTTTTTTTTATTAAGCTCCGGTAGCGACCGGCTAAAATACGGGAGGATAGTGTAAACCAGTGTGGATCCGGTGTTTTTATCAAAGCTTGGTCGCCTGCTGACCGGGTCTGTTTGAGCTGCGTTCAGGCTGCATTAAAACTCCTCAGGCAGTGATGACTCATTACTCACTGGTCGTCTGTGTTTTAGCGATGGTACAGCCTGAGGCCAGTATACAACCAGGTAACAGTGTTGTATTCTCTTTTCACCTCATCTCTCCCTTGCAGTGATCAGTGTCAGCGGCTTTTTAACTCGTTAAATAATTGTGCTCCAGTATACCAGTACGCTTAAAACTCATCCAGTGAGAAACGTTCCACGGTGCAAAAATAAGTGTGATTAAAATGCGTTTTTTTAACATGTTCATTTTTGTGTAATTAATTAATCTTAATTAACGTGTTAAAGTCCCGGCCATAATTTATATATATGATGAACTGCACACATGTCAACTGAACAAACTTTACATCACTATAACAATCACTTACTTCACAAGATTATTGGTGGCTGTGTAGTGGAGTTGTACTCTCTCTCATTGCGTTGTATATTTTGACCAAAGCAGAAGACCATCACGGTTGGCAATCTTGTCTTTCATTTCAGACATCTGGGAGAAGGATAAATAAAACAGTCAGTCCCAGTTTCCTCACACACACACACACACACACACACACACACACACACACACACACACACACACACACACACACACACACACACACACACACACACACGTCAGGGAGACAGTGTGTCCGACTGCTCGATTAGTTTGAAAATGAACATAAAATAAAATATAAATCTTACCTGGCAGAGGGATTAATACGACAGTCAGTCCCGGTTTCCTCTCACACACGCACATAACGTTACACATCTGTAAAATGAAAAGAATGTAAGTTATAGAGGGATTATATGTTTACCAACAAGTCAGGATGCGTGCACAACCTGACTGCAGAAAGAACTGGTTGTCATGGTTACCTCTATGGATCTAGTGTAGTCAAAGCGGTGTTAGCTAGCGATGTTGTCAGCCTACTACTTAAGCAATATCACACGAGAGGGAGCGCTGTTGTACTGTATACCAGCACGGCTGTGATTCGGTCGTAGGATAATCATCACACCGTGCTGATATACAGTACAACAGCACTCCATCTCGCGTGATATTGCTTTTATACAACAGTGCTACGAGCGCATTTTAGAACAGTAATAAACAAGAGATTATGATTTGTTTGTTTATTTAATTTGGCTCCGCCAACAGAAATAGTTCCGCAACTGGAAGGGAGACAAGGCTGTTGCCAGGCAACACATAAACATTTCATACTAGCTTGCTACTAGCTACAAGCTTTTCCACCGAGCTGCTTCCAGTGCTGGTTCTGGTTCTGAGCCCGTGTCATTAGCACCGGAGCAACAGGACCAGCGTGAAGACAGACAGAGACGTTATCGATACCGTATTACATTTGTTTATCTGCTATGTAATCAATATATAAACACAGTTGAAGCTAAGTAGCTGAGCTACGTGGCTAACAACAGCTAACGCTAATATCAAAACACATCGCCGTCAAAACGTAGTTGCCCCCGCGGCGATTTTTTTCCAGCCGTGTTTAGTAGAGATTTATCTCCAATTAAACGGACCAGGTCAGGTTCAGGTTTCTAACTGTAGTAGCAGCAGAGAGATGGGGCAGCTCTTGTATGGGGAGCGTGGCTCTGACTAGCTCCTGTCCAGCTGAACAGCGGAGTGATAATGCCTGTAAGAAGTCGCAGTGCTGTTATACAGCTGCGACAACGGCAACTCAGGCACGGACACTCACAGCACGGCGTCGGTCATCGGTAAAAACAACACTGTGCATCCCTAACGTTACCTACAGCTATTTAACAGACAGTCATGTTCAGGAAAACACTCACGATTACAAAACTACTGAGGTGCTGCCTGGTCAGAGACGAGGGAAGAGGACGGACATGTCTAAAGTCTGGAACAACTGCATAACGTAACTGTAACGTTACGTGCACCACTGAGTATGTACCGGTAACTTAAAACAATATATCTTAACGTTAATTAATCTCAGCTTTCCATTAGCATGTGACCTCGTCTTCAGCCACTGTCGTAGTAAACATTTCACAACTCATTCGCTGTAGTTCTACAGCTGTTCCTGTGGGCATATTTAGCTTTTTCAACATTCAAAACAACGTGTCTACATAATGTAGCTACACCTCACATGTGTGTCCTTGTCTTTTACCTCAAGGAGATTACAGTAGTGTCTGTACTTCCACTTTGAAACGCCAACTTTTCCTCCGAACTCTGCAGCTTCCCTCTGCTACTCTGTGTGCGTGAGGCTAAACTGCGTGCGTGTGTGGTTTGTGTACAAACGGAACACTGCCTCTGATTGGCTTAGCATGAAACCTTACTCTGCCTCAACCAATCATCATCACTTATGCGGTTGTCTCGTCCCGCCCTCCTCCCCCCTCCCCTCACCAAAGGAGAGAGAAGAGAGAGAGAGAGAAAAAAAACAGTTTAGCAGCTTCTGTGGCTGAGATGAGACAAGTCGGAGGACAACGGCTTCACTGAGTAGTTTGTAACGCGCCTCATTTAATTGTCGGTAACGGCGGTGTAACGATGGAAATAGTAATTAGTTAGATTCCTTGTTACTGAAAAAAATAACGCCGTTTATTTTAACGGCTGCATAGAAGAACATGACAGCTGCAGCCCTGAACCGTGACCGCTCTGTCACCCCTCGTTATCGCGCGTGAGACTTTGTTCTCGCGAGACCTCGTTTCGCGCCGTTCGTTGTAACCGTTAGTAGGCTAACGTTAGGCTAAGCCTTTAGCAGGCCTTAATAACCCAGTAACAGAAAACCAGCTAACTCAAAATAAACATGACCACTCGTTCATGTACATTTTCATCTAAATTCATTAATTAATTCGGTAAATGGCCGGGACCAAACAGAAAAACTGTATCTGCGTGTGCTATCGTAACGGCTAAATGGCTAACTAATGTTACATTGTTAGCCAAACCAACCAACGAGCCCTGACTGTACAGATACGCGGTTACTTCAACAATTAAAGCAACAAGGGCAATGTGAATTAGATATAATGTCCACAAACCTTTTATTATTGCCTCGCCAGAAGTATTCAGTCAGACGTTCGCTGGGTGCACAGAGCCTGGTGTGTGTGAAGGAGCAAACTTCTGTCGAAGTGAATGTCATGAGTTCGAAGCACAAACAACCCAGCTGCTGAGTCAACCGATATGAGTTCGAAGCACAATGAACCCAGCTGCTGGGTCAACCAATGTATGTTGGGTTGATGGATTTTTGACTCAGCACATGAGTTGCACAAAAATAACCCAAATCCCCAATAAATAACCCATAATGGGTAGAACATTTCATAACTCAGCGGTTGAGTAGAATAAATAACCCAGCAGTTTTTAGTGTG
>NW_028220847.1:0-5492 GCF_045865225.1 Trachurus japonicus | reverse complement strand
AGGGATAGTTCACCCTAGAATGATATTTCGCTCATTATCTACTCACCCTCATGTTGACTAAGGGCTGGAAGAATTTTCAGATTCCTCCGTGGCTTCTCTGAGTTACAGGGGGTCTCGCGTGATTCGCAGTAACCGCACTGACGCCGGCGCAAATCACGCGAGATTTGGACGGACCAGGAAGAGGAGCTTCGAGAAGCTTCCGCTACAAACAAGCTTAAAATATAGACTTATTTAATTTTTTTCGGGACAATTACGCAATTTGGGGCTTCAGCACAAGACGGACATTACATACGAGCATCATGGAGGTATTTGGATGTTTTTTTGTGTGTGTTTTTTTACGAAGAGCTCTGGTGTCCCTTTGCAACCGTTGCATTGAAATGCACTGCTACGCCAAGACCCCCTGTAAGTTACTCAGAGAAGGGACGGTGGACTCTGAAATTTCTCTGAAAATTCTTCCAGCCCTTAGTCAACATGAGGGTGAGTAGATAATGAGCAAAATATCATTCTAGGGTGAACTATCCCTTTAATTTATAATGCATGAATGCTCATTAGTGTGTAGTTAAAGCAGATATCAGTGGAATGTTTTTGTTAATATAAGTCCTAAATAGTCCTATTTTCCGTCAGCAATCACTTACATGAAGTATTTCAGCCTAAACACGAGTCTCTCCGTCACTCTGCTCTGCTGTAACCGAGGAGAAAATTTTCCTTGTGGGATACAAGTGTTATCCAATGAGGGGAGAGAACGGCATGAAGGGCTGTGTGTGCAGCCAAGGGATGCGCGTGAATGTGGTGACGTAGCACGAGGACCAATTGATGCCTGACAAGGGCGGGGGCTGCTAACTCATGGTGCGTTCAAGGAAACTCGTACTTTGTGTTTTTCCTTCCTGTGAAGTCATACCAGTTCGATCTGGTACGAGTTCACGGGTCGGAAGTTACGAGTGGCCGTTATAGGGAACTTTCACAGACAACAGGACGGTAAAAACACGAGCTACGGGTTACCTGGAACGCTACCAAGTCGTAGTTGTGACTTGAAGCTGTAACTTACGGTTTCAAAAGCCTGCCTTGAACACAGCATTAGCCGAAACGGCCGTGCCGCTGTTATCTGCTTTAAATAAATAAATATAAATACATGATAATAATAATAATAATAATTTATATTAATAAATAATAAATACAGTTAGTGCTTATCAATGACTGTGTTTATAAACTACATACTAATGAGTATTCATGTGTTATAAATGGTGAATTCAGTATTTAATGCTTAACTGCTTAATAGTGTGTACTTATAAAGTTTTACCGAATAGTCTAATGTTTGATTTATTTCATCACTATGCTTATGGGGCCATGAAACGAAGTGGATGGTGGGTCAGACACATGTCTGTGTTTCTTTAGACTTCTTAGAAAGCAACAGTGTGTCCACCTACATTATTAGACTAGGCTACCGCAAACAGGAAGTCACACGCACACGCATCCAAGACATAACAAAATTATCACTTAGTCACACCCAGTGATGAGAAGGGGATTATAAAACAAGCGTTACTAACGGTGCTGCTTTTTTCATTAAAGCAGATATCAGTGGAATGTTTTTGTTAATATAAGTCCTAAATAGTCCTATTTTCCGTCAGCAATCACTTACATGAAGTATTTCAGCCTAAACACGAGTCTCTCCGTCACTCTGCTCTGCTGTAACCCGAGGAGAAAATTTTCCTTGTGGGATACAAGTGTTATCCAATGAGGGGAGAGAACGGCATGAAGGGCTGTGTGTGCAGCCAAGGGATGCGCGTGAATGTGGTGACGTAGCACGAGGACCAATTGATAGCTTTCATGTGACGTCACGGCCCGTATGGAACGCCCCCCTGGCGGTCAAAACAATCCACTTCCCCGCTGTCTGCGGCTTAGGACAAGGCAGAAAAACACACACTGCTCCCTGCTGCTTCAAAATACCGGTGTTATGGCCCAACTGGTGTCTGATTTAACTGGTTACCGTACCGAACAACAGCTGTGCTGCACTTCCGTCCGCAGATTTGTCACAAATTCACAAATCAAGCCGCAGTTCACATGTTACTGCAGCGAATATGCGTCTGTGAGTGAACCTGTTCAGGCAATCTACAGACAGTCAGCGCCACACTACTCTCACTCTGCACAACACTGCACAGTATGACAAAGCCTGTCATGTTAAAGTTACGAACTAATGGAAAACACTCTGAAAATACAATAACAACATCGTCCTCGCCGCGCCGCGGTCGGTCCCGACCCCCGTTACCGTGTCGCTGCCGCCGTGGGCGGTGCTGTTGCCGTGTCCGGTGGCGGGCGGTCCCGCCGGGTTACCATCGCCGCCGCCGCCGGTCCCGCTGCTATCGGACCGCCGTCATCGCTGCCGTCGGTAGCGGTGCGTAGCAAAGCTCCGGGGGGTAAAGAGGGGGCAGCTGGTCACCGTGCAGCCCAGCTAAGGGCTCTGGTTTGTGGGTGAGAGGAGCAGGGAGCCTGGGCTCAGTGGGCTGGAGCTCAGACTGTGGAGCTCAGCGGAGCTGCGGTACCAGGACGGTGTTCCCACACAGGAAAGTTACAGGTACATTTCTACCACTTCAACGAGTTCAGAAACATTATTTTAAGATCAAAAAACTACAAAATGGGGCTTTTAATCAGACACCAGTTGAGCCATAACACCGGAAATATTGGTTACAAGCGGTGGAGGATGATGGATTCTCCACCAGGTAAATGTAAACATCGCCCAACTCGAGCTTCGGCAGGGAACTGGTCATTTTAAACAGCTGGTATACAGCAGCTGGTGTTGAATATGGGTCACAAGTGCCCAAAACTTCAAAGCTGTTTTTATATCTTTCTTTCTCGGCTGCTGGCAGATGATTTAAGTCATTACTCGGTTGTTTGTCCATAGAAAGTCCATTGCGGGGCCACTTTGGAATGTTGCTTTTGACCGCCAGGTCCCTGGGAAGTGACGTCACTGAAAGCTATCAATTGATGCCTGACAAGGGCGGGGGCTGCTAACTCATGGTGCGTTCAAGGAAACTCGTACTTTGTGTTTTTCCTTCCTGTGAAGTCATACCAGTTCGATCTGGTACGAGTTCACGGGTCGGAAGTTACGAGTGGCCGTTATAGGGAACTTTCACAGACAACAGGACGGTAAAAACACGAGCTACGGGTTACCTGGAACGCTACCAAGTCGTAGTTGTGACTTGAAGCTGTAACTTACGGTTTCAAAAGCCTGCCTTGAACACAGCATTAGCCGAAACGGCCGTGCCGCTGTTATCTGCTTTAATGAGTAAAAAAGTTACTGTCTTGACTCAAGAAGTTCTGTCACAAAATAATAGACCCATTGAAGTGTATGTTATAGGCTACTTTTTTTTTTCTCAGTCCATCAATTAGTAGGGAAAAAACCATTTACTATCTGGAACTAACCAACTCACTCAGTATTCCTCCGCACAGGCAGGCAAGGAATAGCTGAGTTGATTAGTTCCACAAACGGGAGGAGGGTTAGGGGGGGGGGCGTGTCCAAGTAATTTGATAAAGGCTTTGGCCATTTTATAAACACAAAAGTTAATTTCCCTGGTAATTAGTTACTTTTATAATGTAGTAATTTGGTTACTAACTCAGTTTAGGCTACTTCTATAAAGGCTAATGTGCCCAACTTCACCTCCGCTGGCACAGACAAGTCACATGCTGTCATGGATGAAGAAAAAAATAACAATGGAGGAGGAACAGCACAATATTTGACAACACATCCGTTCTACACAAACAGGAAGTAATACACTGACGGTGTAATACTGAACAGGATCAACCTCAGAAAGGCAAAGTGATCTGTTGTTTACGGTTTAATCTCACTTTATACACGTGCTGTTACGTCATCTTATAGCCTAGTTCTCTGGTGATCTTGTGATCTGGGGTCTCCAGCTGCTCAGGGTTGAACACATGGATGTATTATAGATCCATGGTTGAACAGTGGTCTACATGAAGCGGTCCAGCCTGAGGGCTCTTGATAACCAACCGTGACATGTGCGGTGAACTCACGCCCTGATTTGAGCCAATAGCAGCGCAGCGTGACTCACGGGGAGGGGGGGCTGGAGCAGCTCTTTTATCCCCTCCGTCCGTCTTTCCTGGATCTCAGCTCCATCCAGTCAGTCCGCCTCTCGGCCCCTGACCATGACCGGGTCCAGCGCAGAGCGGATCGGATACCTCACCCGCGTCCAGAGCTTCAGCGCCTGTCACCGGCTCCACAGGTACCGACCGTCCGCTGTTTGTTTACAACGGGAGGCTGGTAATGAAGCAGCCGGGGGGAACGAGCTGCGGCCGGGGTGGGGAGGGGGAGTTGCATGGTACAACAGGTAGGCCTAGGCAAGCTTAGCAGGCTGCAGCAGTGTTCGTGTTTGTGTGTGTAACAGAAACCGACAGCCGTTTCTGTTTGCTACTCTATCGTTCAGAAGAATATCAACTGTAGGATTAGCATGATTACCATGGGATTTGTAGTTTTTCTGAAGTCGAGCGCCGATGGTGCGTTCAGGTGCTGTCGTAAATGGAAGCAGTGTCCAATGAATATGTGCCTAGGCAGCTGAGCCTCCAGAGGAATTACAGAGAAATATAGACCATAAGTCATTAGGCTATATATCACTACTAATAGTGTAGCCTACTAAATATTTTGTGGTTAATTTTCTATATTTAGCCTATTGCCTGGATACACCACATGATCTCATGCGGAAATTGCAGCAATCAGACCAACTGGGCCTGGTATTTAGCCGATATGTAAGGCCAAAATATTATATAGCCTGTTACGCCCACTATATTGTTGTATTTTTATACTGTACATTCTGTTTTACACATAGATTTAGAAACAAACAAACAAACAAAAAAACTCTGCCACACGCTTGATGATTTGATAATTGTAACAACAGGAACCCTAGAATACCTGATGTACCTGAAGGCAGCACGTGTCAATAAACCCTTTGGCACATTTCTCTTGTTTGACTTGTGAAATGATGGATCCACAACACAAACACAGTCTGTGCAGCACATTAACTCACACAGCTGGTGTCTGTCGTAGTGTCGGCCTGAGTGATGAAGAGAATAAAGAAGTCTATGGAAAATGCAACAATCCCTATGGACACGGACACAACTACAAAGGTTTGATTTGCCTATACTCACATTACAGAGTGGAATAGTGCTGATTTTATGTTTCCAGTTCATTCATTGCTCTATATTTCTGCCCACAGTGGAGGTGACAGTGCGTGGAAAGGTGAGCACCTGTCAGATCATTTTATCATCTGCTGCTCCACTCAATTGGAATCTGTGTTTTTATGATTTGAAATGTATTTTACACACAGTTTAGGATATTTTAAGTTGACGCTAATATTATAGGAGTTGTATCTGAATTTCCCACCACCTCCACATTCTGCTGCATTTAAAAAAATGATTTTGAAAAATGATATTTGAAGGTTTTGCCAGAGCCCAGTTAGCTTTGACAAACTCACACACACAGATGT
>NW_028220846.1:0-3105 GCF_045865225.1 Trachurus japonicus | reverse complement strand
ATGTTTATATATTGAAAAAAAGCAATAAGTATATACTGTACGCCTTCTTCTGAGGATACAGTATAAAGAGTATTTATACACAACTCTAATGATAAATAAGTGATATGTCTGTAGGTTCCTGTAGCAGCAGGTTTAGGACAGTGGTATAACACTAACTATTGTTACTGTAGTGCACCTGAATGCCCAGACACCAGAGGCTTTGCAGTGTTTCTCCTCAGCTCTGGAACTACAGAGTCAGACGGACACAGGAATCATAAATTAGTTTCCCCTGTAATCTCTACACCCTGGCTGGCTGTCCCAAGATGTCCTCCTAGATTTAAAAGCAACAGCGTAATGTTTATGTTGGCCGAGAAAGAGTATGCATCAAACTAAATTTGATGTATTAAAGACCCTGCTGGATGTTGTTTACACATGCAGGTGAAAGCTCAGTGGATGAATTCCTATTTTCTCCCTGTTTGATGTCAACGCTTTGAAGGCAAGAATCAATCTTAAATCAAAGATAAGAAGCTGAATATCATTTGCGTGCTTTTACGCATTTTAGATATTTGAGAGGAAAACATGCAGGCTCGAACAGCCTGATAGGACCGAGTTCACGGCATCTTGTCCTTCCCATGAAGCCTTCGCAACTACTCCGCAATCAGTTTCTAACAGGAGGTCAAGTGGATGTTATAAAACAGAACAACTCACTGTATCTCTCAGATTCTCAGCAAAAACAAATTAAATTTATTGGTAATTTGATAATTTTCAAAGACCTTGTCATATTATCAGGGACAAGTGAGTAATCCCCTGGCTGCCAGTGTTGTTGATAGATAACCCGGTGGAAATCCTCTCACTGCTCTCTATTTCAGCAAAAACCCTTCTTGTCCATGGGAAATACGAGTGTGCTTATTTTTTTGAAAATGGTGCCTTCTGTACGGAGCAGACTGTGCTTCCTCTGTTTCATGTGCAACTCGGAACATTAAGCATGATGAAATCTATCCGGGACGTTCATTACAGCGGTTACGTCATGAAATATTCATCTCCTTTGCGGAACGTACAGGTTTGCAAATGATCAAGAAAGAAAGATTTTATTCCCTTACACACACTCACACGTACATGGGAACACGAGAACCTGAAAATAAAGGTGGTCAAAATGTGCATGTTAACAGGGGCTGCAGACAGAATTAGTCTCTCAACATAAACACGACGTCAGTGAACATGTTAACAGTGAATGCTTTAATGCTTTTTAACAAGCGCAGTGTTGTAAACGTGGTGGGGATGAACCGTGAAAAACAACAACGCTTTTTGTTTTGCGCAGCGGGGACCGTGTGTGTTGAACATCATAGATGTTGACAATGCTCTGATTACACACTCATAAATCTGATTTCATGCCCCGGAGTATGACACCGACTATAACCTGGAAACATGTGTGTGTTATTGGATAATCCTCCTGTGTATGCAGGGCCAGTGTCGTGAGGATGAAAGACATTTTTGCGTTGGACTGTGAGAAGGTACATTAACATACAGCGGGGGCTACTTACAGGGCCGTTGCTAGGAATTCTGGGCCCCCTGAAAGAATACTAAAGTGGGCCCCTGACTTTTCCACTTTTTTTCTTAGACTATGTATGTATTATCATTTTTTATTTAGCCTACTTTGTTTTGATGCTAATGCAGCATTACTATGAGTACTAGTCAGGGTCTTATGCAGAATAATTCAGTCATACAAAGATTAGACTACTGGGTTTTTTTGTGGGCCCTACTGGACGCTGGGCCCCTAGAATTATCATCATCTTTCTCCCCTATACAACGGCCCTGGCTACTTACTATGCAGCCTTGTCACATTGTGGGAACAGTCAGAGTCAGGTGGGCTCTGGAGGAGAAACGGTTCAGCATTGGGACTTCATGGATCCAGGGGGAAATCAAATTAGTCAGGTACAAATATGACTTGACCCTAAACAAATTCTAACAAAAGGTTTCTCAGTTGTTTTTTATAGTATTAGATGTCCTTAATAACATACTAAAAGTTTACCAAAATTTGACCACTAGAAAGGTGTTATTTTCAAGATGGCGTCCAAGATGGATAGGAAGCCTGAGGAGACACCACAGGTGAATAGGGTAAAATTTTTAACTAACAGATATCACCATGAAACTTCCCAAGTTTATCACTTACATTAAGACAAATATTTTTTGTATTACAAGTTTTGTCAAATTGTATGTTTAAATATGTAAATTAGGCAATATCTCATTAAATATGCGCTAATTTGCATATCCGAAATCTGAACAATGGATAAAAGCCACTTTCAAAATTCTTGTTTTATTTTGTTGACATACTAGAGTCAGAAGTTTTTACAGAGGGGATTTTGGATATCTCTCTTTATCACTCTGTAAATGAGAAAATACTATAGCCCTAAAAATTCAAATATCGTCGTGTTTTTAGGAGTAAAATGTTGTATAAGAGCCCGAAATCTCCACTTCAGCAGCACTTACAGACACCAAACCTTCCAGTTTGATCCCTTTCTATATTCTGAAGGTTTTTACAGAGGGGATTGTTGATATATCATTCATAGCCTGATTTATACAACATTTTACTCCTAAAATCACGACCAACTTGAATTTTTAGGGCTGGTGACAGTATTTTCTCATTTACAGAGTGATAAAGAGAGATATCCAAAATCCCCTCTGTAAAAACTTCTGACTCTAGTATGTCAACAAAATAAAACAAGAATTTTGAAAGTGGCTTTTATCCATTGTTCAGATTTCGGATATGCAAATTAGCGCATATTTAATGAGATATTGCCTAATTTACATATTTAAACATACAATTTGACAAAACTTGTAATACAAAAAATATTGTCTTAATGTAAGTGATAAACTTGGGAAGTTTCATGGTGATATCTGTTAGTTAAAAATTTTACCCTATTCACCTGTGGTGTCTCCTCAGGCTTCCTATCCATCTTGGACGCCATCTTGAAAATAACACCTTTCTAGTGGTCAAATTTTGGTAAACTTTTAGTATGTTATTAAGGACATCTAATACTATAAAAAACAACTGAGAAACCTTTTGTTAGAATTTTTTTAGGGTTAGGTGGTTTTTTTTCATATATGTACCCGCCTAAATAGAGAAAA
>NW_028220845.1:0-4486 GCF_045865225.1 Trachurus japonicus | reverse complement strand
ATCGGCACGGCCGTTTCGGCTAATGCTGTGTTCAAGGCAGGCTTTTGAAACCGTAAGTTACAGCTTCAAGTCACAACTACGACTTGGTAGCGTTCCAGGTAACCCGTAGCTCGTGTTTTTACCGTCCTGTTGTCTGTGAAAGTTCCCTATAACGGCCACTCGTAACTTCCGACCCGTGAACTCGTACCAGATCGAACTGGTATGACTTCACAGGAAGGAAAAACACAAAGTACGAGTTTCCTTGAACGCACCATGAGTTAGCAGCCCCCGCCCTTGTCAGGCATCAATTGGTCCTCGTGCTACGTCACCACATTCACGCGCATCCCTTGGCTGCACACACAGCCCTTCATGCCATTCTCTCCCCTCATTGGATAACACTTGTATCCCACAAGGAAAATTTTCTCCTCGGGTTACAGCAGAGCAGAGTGACGGAGAGACTCGTGTTTAGGCTGAAATACTTCATGTAAGTGATTGCTGACGGAAAATAGGACTATTTAGGACTTATATTAACAAAAACATTGAACTGATATCTGCTTTAACTTACCTTGCTTCTCCTTTGCACTTTGCACTGTGTATTTTTTTTTTAATACATTTTTAGTTACTTGTATTTTATTCTGTAAAAACAACAGTTTTCTTCTTGAATAATAAACTTCTGGTTCTCTGTGGACCTGTTCAGAGTGTAGACCCCAACCTCACCCTGTCATCGCCCATGCAGGATAAGTAAGACCTATTAGACAATGATAGAAGGAATGGAATATTATACTTTTAAGGTTTTTCACCAGTGCTTTGTGAATGAGATTGTGGTTGTTGTTGTTGTTGTCTATGTTTTGAAACCAGACAGTAAAAGAGGAGTCCTCAGGAAAATGCTGAGCAGCACTGTTAGTTTTCCCGTCACCAGACGCCGCTTGGTGCCACCTGATGACGTCACCTGTGTGACAGCCCAACACCTGTCCGAGTGAAGCAGCTGTCGCCGGGTGCGGTGGCGCGCGCCTGTAATCCACGTGACCGGGAGGCTGAGGCTGGAGGATGGTTTGAGCTCAGGAGCTCTGGGCTGCAGCGGACTATGCCGATCGGGTGTCCGCACTAAGAGCGGTATCGACATGGTGGTCCTGGGGGAGCCCGGGGCCACCAGGTCCCCTAAGGAGGGGTGCACCGGCCCAGGTCGGAGACGGAGCAGGTCAAAGCCCCCGTGCCGCTCAGTAGTGGGATCGCGCCCGTGAATAGACGCTGTAGTGCAGCCTGAGTAATACAGCCCGACCCAGTCTTTTACACGATCTGGATACTCACCATCAACCAGTGGGACAACACACACGCTCACACACCACGTCCACATCCACCACAACAGCTCCATCACTCCAAATGTCGCTGCTCATCAAACATCAAACCTGTTGGAGCTACAGCGCCTCCACCTGGAGGAGAGCACCAATCACAGACCAGCATCAATGGACTGATCAAGGAACAGGCCTGTTTCCTAGACAACACTCATTTACACCAGCAGCTGTCGATCAACTATTGTTCTTGTTTGTAATGAATTGGAAATGTTTTTTTGTTTTGTTTTTTTTTTTCATGTTTTTTTTTCAAAACATGCCACTTAACCATGATAAAAAATTCCAGTGCTGTTCACACATGTTAATACATCTATTCAGTGATGATGAACATCATACACACTGACAGGGACCATGCAGATAGGCCTATATGTTGTTTTCCTGTCACTAATGATAGAGTAGGTTGTGTTCTGCTCTGTGCCTCACTATATCTCATCTCTTTCTGCTACTAAATGCCTCAACATGATCAGCTGTCATTAAGCACTTACTGATAGCAGGCTGCACACTTGTACATGTGACAAACACTTAGGTAAACACTTGTTTATTTTGTCTCACTGTGCTCACTAATCAATAATCACTTTTTTTTTTAAAGTCTTAAGTCAATTTCAGCAACTTCCACTAGAGTCTGCACAAGACTCATCTGTGCCGAGCCTGTGCCTCGGGGCTGTTGTTTCCTTCCTCCAGGGTGGTCTTAGGTGAGTTATTTCTGCTGGAGTCTCAACCACTCTCCTCACATGTTGTTAATATTTACCTGCTGGATAATCCTCATGAGTCTGTGTGGCAGCTCTGGACAGGTTTAGGTAAATTCCAGAGGGTCAGCTGTTTTTTCTTGCTGCTGGAGCACTAAGGACTGGTTTGGTTTGAAGTCGGTGATGTATGTGATCCAGGGACATCCTGCTGACTGAAGAGAGAAAACATCTGACGTCTGTGTGACCTGCAGATTCCTGACATGGCATCAGATTATCTGACTGTCATCGTGGCTTCAGGTGGGTTCAGCATTTTATCATCACTCCTTCGTCTTAGATACATCTGTCATATGCCAAACTGCTGTAAAAGGAGGAAAAGTGCCATGTTTTTGTGTTAGTTAATGATAACTAGCTGCCTTAAAGCTTTTATAAAGCTCCCGTAGCTCTCATAGGACGGATATAGGGGGAGATGTCACTGGAAGAATAGGCAAGGCAAGGCAAGGCATCTTTATTTATATAGCGCATTTCATACCAAGGCAACTCAATGTGCTTTACATAAAGACAAAACATTAAAAAAAGAAGCATAAGACAGAATAAAAACAAACAAAACACTAAAAACAGAGTTAAAAGCAAGAGCAAATAAAAGTAAAAGAAAAAAAAAATAGATAAGTTTAAAGTTCTCAGCTATAAGCACATGAAAAGAGAAATGTTTTTAACCTGGATTTAAAAGTGCTCACAGTTGGGGCTGATCTCAGTTCTGCTGGTAGTTTGTTCCACTTGTGAGCAGCATAACAGCTAAATGCTGCTTCACCATGTCTGGTCTGAACTCTGAGCTCCACTATCTGACCTGAGTCAGTAGATCTCAGAGCTCTACTGGGTTTATACTCTACTAACATGTCATTCATGTATTCTGGACCCAAACCATTCAGTGATTTGTAAACCAGGAGCAGAACTTTAAAATCTATTCTGTAGCTGACTGGGAGCCAGTGTAAGGTCTTAAGAACCGGGGTGATGTGATCTGATCTCTTTGTTCTGGTTAAAACTCGAGCTGCAGCGTTCTGAATGAGCTGCAGCTGTTTGATACTTTTTTGGGGGAGACCAGTCAGAAGACCGTTACAGTAGTCAAGTCTACTGGAGATAAAAGCATGAATCAGCTTCTCCTGATCAGTTTGGGACATAAAACCCTTAATTCTGGATATGTTCTTCAGTTGATAAAAGGCTGATTTGGTAACTGATTTGATATGGCTGTTGAAGGTCAGATCTGAGTCTATCAGCACGCCAAGGTTTCGGACTTGGTCTTTAGTTTCTAAAGACAGTGACTCAAGGTGTTTACTGACAGCAACCCTCTTCTCTTTATTTCCAAAAACAATGACCTCAGTTTTTTCTTGATTTAACTGAAGGAAATTTTGGCTCATCCAATTTTTGACTTGCTCTAAACAGTGACATAATGACTCTATTGGACTGCAGTCATCTGGAGACAGTGCAAGATATATCTGTGTGTCATCTGCATAACTATGATAGTTGACATTAGAGTTCTGTAGAATTTGACCCAAAGGCAGCATATACATGTTAAACAGAAGGGGTCCAAGGACTGACCCCTGAGGAACTCCACACGTCATAGCCACTCGATCGGATTGATAACTACCAATGGTCACAAAATAACTCCGTTCCTCTAAGTAGGACCTGAACCATTTTAGGACTGTCCCGCTGAGTCCTGCCCAGGTTTCCAACCTGTCCAGCAGTATACTGTGATCCACAGTGTCAAACGCAGCACTGAGATCCAACATGACCAGAACTGACACCTTGCCTGAGTCAGTGTTCAACCTTATGTCATTTAACACTCTAATAAGAGCTGTTTCTGTACTGTGGTGAGGTCGGAAGCCTGATTGAAATTTGTCAAAGAGTCCACTGGAGTTTACGAAGTTGCTGAGTTGATTAAAAACCACTTTCTCAACGATCTTGGCTATAAAGGGAAGATTTGAGATGGGTCTGTAATTGGTTAAAATGGTAGTATCCAATGTTCTCTTTTTTAAGAGCGGCTTGATGGCAGCTACTTTCAGGGGTTTAGGAAACGTGCCTGATTGAAGTGAGCAATTTATTATTTGCTGCAGATCTGTTTGGACAGAGCTTATAATAGTTTTAAAAAAGTCAGATGGTATTGTGTCAAGACAACATGTCGATGTTTTAAGATGCTGAACTGTTTCTTCTAAGGTTTTTTGGTCAACTGTATTAAACTCTGACATTACAGTTGATTTATTCCTAGGTGATTTTAGGGATTGCATCATTGTATTATTTTGCTGATTTGTGTTGATATTTAGCCTTATGGATTTGATTTTTTCATTGAAGAAGTAAGCAAATTCATTGCATTTTTCTGTGGAAAAGAGTTCTGAAACTATCTCTTTTGGGGGGGTTGTAAGCTTATTAACCATAGCAAACAGAGCACGAGTGTTGTTGATAGCACGAGTGTTGTTGATA